>NW_026006648.1:62906-68038 GCF_001458135.2 Marmota marmota marmota
ATATATATATATGCAAATATTTTTTCAGACTATTGATATAATATTTAAACAGTTTATAAAATGTATGATGTAAAAACTTTATTCAAATGGATGTGTGTATCATATGTATGATGAAATTCTCAAAATATGAAAATTATTTACATCTATAAGAAAATTTGAAGTGCAAGAGCAAAACCAGTTTTTATTGAGATGTGTTTTAAACTATCTAAATGCTAGCATTTAAGCTCAACTAAACAACCAAATAGTCAACACTAATTTGGTAGATCTAAATATCACATTAATGATGGATTATTTGTATTATAAAAAATGTATCACTGAACAGGGATCCAGAAAATTAGGCAATATTATTTTGGTATGCTGGTTACTATTATATTCACTAGTGGATAAATGTATTAGAATTATTATACTACTATCAAATATACAATCTTTAAATATTTATAATTTTAATTTGAGTTACGGTCTTAAGAATTTTTCCTAATAAAAACAGTATTTGCTTAATTTTTTCCATTTCTCTTTGTTTATATAATCTTTGGAAAAAATAGTAAATTCACAGGTTCTAAAATAAAGTACTTTTATCCACTGAAGCATTTTAAATTGAATAACTAACATATGCTGTCATTCATAATATTTTTAGTATTTTCTACAAGTCAGAACATGCTAGACAACTGCAATACAAACTTCATTCATTTTGAATGAATTTTTCAAATATTAATAATTACAGCATACTTGTTAATCATATCAGTTTCATTATAAAGGATATTTTGTTATTTAGCATGTTCTGACTTGTAGGAAATACTAAACATATCATGAAAGATGGCATATTTTGGAAATTCACTTTAGAATTCTTCAGTGGACAAAAGTACATTATATAAGAACCTGCAACTTCACTATTTTTTTCAATATTGTATAACATGAAAAAGGCAAAAAACAAAACAAAACAAAAACATTAAGCAAATGCTGTTTCTCAAATCAATACACATACATTCTATCCTAATGCTTTCAACCACTTAATCCTCATATTATTTTCATGTTTTTCTAGTAGCCTGATATTATACTTTATAAAAAATATTTCATTCAAGCCATTACATGAACTTAATTATTGTATTTTATAAATTTCTTCAGATTTAAATATTCCTTAGTCTTTTCTTAACCTTCATGACCTTGAACCTTTTTAGGGAGAAAGCTCATAGAATGTGCTTAAGATTGATTCTCTGGTTTCTTTATGATTGGAACTTGATTACGTGTTTTTTGGCAAGAGTATCACAGGATCAATTCTGTGATTTTTCTCTTTGAATTACATCATGTGACCTATAATATCCTCATTACTGCTGATGTTAATATTGGTCATTAATGTGGCATTTGCAGGATTTTACTTTGTAGTTACTTTTTTTGTGGACAGATAGTTTGAGACTATAAATATATTTGTTAATTATTCACCACGAAATTATTCATTTATTATGTCTCTACAGATTCATGGTTTATATTATTGAGTTTACTGTTCCTTGTTAATATTTTAAAAAATTATTTTTCTTTCAGGAATGTTCTATTTTAACACTCTTAGATTTATAAAAGATTTAAAACAGTAGAGAATAGTATTTCTAAGAAACATTCCCCAAATGTTACTATTTTGTTAACTGTTTATTCTCCTCTTCTCCATTTCTAGATAAGTATAGGTACATAGTAATTTTTATTTCTGAACTATTTGCAAGATGCACACAATGTATTTTTATTCCTAAATACTCAAATTTCTACAAATGAGAAATTATCTTCAATAACTATAGTGCAATGTTCAAAATAGGGAAACAATATTAAGAATAACTACTCTACAAATCTTATTCAAAATTTGCCAGTTATTTTAACAATATTCTTTAAAACAAAATAAATCCAGATTGGGAAAATTTTAATATCAATTATTCACTGTGTCCAGTGGTCTTATTTCTTCTATTTTTTTTTTTTTAATCTGGAATGGTTCCTGAGTATTTCTGGGCTATTCGTGACATCTATTGATTTTTGAATGGTGTATGTCAGTAGTAGTTCTGTAGATTTTACTTCAGTTTAGGATCATATGATATTGTCTCATGAGTGTATTCAGGTTATGCCATTAGAGAAAGACAATCATGCATACAATGCCTAGTTCTTACACTAGAGCATATTCTGTAAGCACTAAAGACATTGTGACAAATTATGATCAGCCTCTAGTAATGGTGGACATATCCTCTAGGATCTAGAGTTAACCTCCACTTAAGAGTTAGCAAATATCTGGGGCCTCAATCAAACAGGCACAAGAAACTATGGAGCCATACAGTGTCACTAGGTTCCATCACTGGTTATTGTTGACTAATTATTTGGTTAAGTAGTATATGCCAGGTTGGTCCATGATAAACATAGTATTTATTTACCCTTTATATTCCATAAATATTTTTTTTGTGGAGATACTTTGGGAGTTTGTAAATATCTGCTTGGTCCTTAAAATTTAATCCACTAGAATTAATATTTCATTGATGATTCCTCCTTGTTTCAAATTATTACTATGGTGGTAGCCAAATGATGATTGTTTTCATTGATTCTAAATAAACAAATATAGCAAAACCTACCAAAAGTGGTCAAGAAGACAAAGCTTATCATTTTGGTACTCACATGCCCCAGATATGGACAGCAACTGCAATTTCAAGCTGATTACACATCTTTTTGATGTT
Source organism: Marmota marmota marmota (assembly GCF_001458135.2). Lineage (NCBI taxonomy): Eukaryota > Metazoa > Chordata > Mammalia > Rodentia > Sciuridae > Marmota > Marmota marmota. The sequence continues at coordinate 65,603 of NW_026006648.1, forward strand.
TTCCAATTCATCCTGGAGTACTTTTGTCTTTCTTGCACAACAAGATATTTCAAGCACAACGTTTATTTTCTCGTTCCAGACATAGAATTTTCTGGAAGCTCTTCTTTCTGTTAGAGAGGAAATATCTGACCAGTATCTGTGGTGGTTGTCATTATTCCCTTTGGGGTATTCATGTTAAGGACATTTATCATATCTATAATGTAAACATGTGTATTATTTTTCTTTTTAATATTTTATAGTTGTCAATGGCCCTTTATTTTCTTCATTGAGGCATAGTGCTCAGAATCAAACCTAGTGCCTCACGCATGCTAGGCATGCACTCTGCCACTGAGCCACAACCCCAGCCCCAAATGAGTATATTTCATAAAAAAATCATGAAGAAGCATCTTTTGCATATATTCTTATTTTGTATGTGTATATTCATATATAGAAAGATTTACACTGATAAATTACATATACACATGTAAAGAATATTTATTATAGTATTTTCTTATGAATTAGATATATTCTAAATATTTTTTAAGAATTCTGTTTTTATATCTGTAAAATAATGTAGTATGTAATGATTTTTGAAAGTGAGGTGAAATTTACAGAGTATGTATTATTTCAAATATAAAGCATATTTAAAGCACTTAGTTTGTAAAACTTCTTAAGTTAATTTTGTTCTAATACTTCTAACAACTTGCCAAGTTACAGAAAGAAGCTGCCTGCCACACTGGCACTCTACCTTGTTACAGAAATTATTTTCATAATTTGATTTTAATTTTCATTACCAGTGGATAATTGCTCAAATATTTGACTCTCAATTTAGCCTGAATGCTGTTGGTGGATTCAACATAGGAACCTGATCAACCAACCTGTCAATATATTTGGTGATATTAAAATTGTATGAATGAAATTTGCAAAATATTTCTTCAGAGGACCACATCATGAAGACTTTTTGCTTTGTGAACCAGAAGTTTTCTGTGGTCATAGCCTAAAACCTGAAATATATAATAACTCAATGCCTAATGGCATTCCAATAAAACTATATTTTCAGGGTAAGGTGGTAACGCTCAGTAGTAGAGTACTTGCATAGCATATATGAAGCCTGAGAACAAATTTCAGCATGGCAAAAGAAAACAACAACAGAAACACTTTATTTTCCCAAACAGGATACATGCTTGATTTAGTCTTCATTTGTTGGTCCAGTGTGCTTCTACTGCACTGAAACTTCAGCGGTGACCTGCATGCATGTCATTTTTCTTTTTATGCACAACACACTTCATATGCACCACATCATTCTTCTACAAAGACTTTCTGTACAATTCAGTTTATGAAATAAGAATAATTTCTGAATTTGCTCTTATGTTTTGTCATTGAACTCACCAATTCAGTATGAATAAGTACATTGCATATCTGCCCTTGAAACTTATTCTGTTATTTAAAAAAATACATTATTATTAATTGTTGATGGACATTTACTTTATTTATTTACATGTGGTGCTGAAGATCAAAACCAGTGCTTCACACATGCTAGAGAAGTTCTCTACCACTCAGCAAGAACACCAGTCCAGCTATATATACATATATATAGTTTTCAATGGACCTTTATTTTTTTGTATTTATTTACATGTGGTCCTAAGAATTGAATCCAGTATCCAGTGCCTCACACATGCTATGCAAGTGCTCCCCCACTGAGCCACCACCTCAGCCCCTCTGTATCTTAAAGTATAAGAAAACTAATACTCAGCTTTTCTAATAAATATGAAAGAAATTTTCAAGGTGATTGTAGATTAAATTTTTATAAATTTATTAATACATTTCTTTAGCATTTTTGGTGTTTCATATGCAATTTTTCAGATGTGCAAAATGTTACATATGATCATTTTGTAAAGATTGAAAAATACAGTTAAAGAAGAACAAAGATTATATTCCATTATTCCAGTTAAAGAAGAACAAAGATTATTCTCCATTATTCCACTTAAATACAATGTGTTTCAAAAGGAGGATATGTAAAAATTGAATTAAAATAAATTTTCTTTTTTTAATTATTGTTTGTTTGTTTGTATTTATTTACTTGTTTGTTTGTTTATTTATTTATTTTTTGTGTGTGATATTTCAAATCTAATCCAGGACATGCTCTACCATAAGCCATATCCAAAGTCTTATTCATTTGTGAATATCAATTTTGTGGTTTTCTCTTCCTGCATAACTCCAAGAATTACTTTTCCCAAAATTACCATTGAATTTCATTTTTAACATATATACACATAACTTCATGCACTTAATTTTACAATTACTCATGCATCAATGAAACATTTCCACTTCTAATAACAAGAATTCCCAAGTGGCTAAAGGGAATTTGGACTTCACACAAAAATCTAAACAAATAATTTATCTTTCCCACAACCATATATATATATATATATATATATATATATATATATATATATA
>NW_026006648.1:71032-131534 GCF_001458135.2 Marmota marmota marmota
GGCGGCTCTGCCTCTCAGCAGGCCGCTGCTCCTGTTCTGCCGGTGGGTCGCAGGCCCGCCTAACTTGCAGGAGTGGTTGGCAGCTCTGCCCCTCCGCGGGCCACTGGGCCTTTTTTGTCGGTGGTCACAGTTCCGCCTACCTGGCAGGCACGGGGGGTGGAGGGTGGCTCTGCCCCTCAGCAGGCTGCTGGGCCTGTTCTGTTGGTGGTCACAGTTCCGTCTACCTTGCCAGCGCGGGGGTAGGGGGCAGCTCTGCCTCTCATCAGGCCGCTACTCCTGTTCTGCCAGTGGGTCACAGGCCCACCTACCTTGCAGGAGTGGTTGGCAGCTCTGCCCCTCTGCGGGCCACTGGGCCTTTTCTGTCGCTGGTGACAGTTCCACCTACCTGGCAGGCGTGGGGGGTGGGGGGCGGCTCTGCCCCTTAGCAGGCCGCTGGGCCTGTTCTATGGGTGGTCACAGTTCCTTTTTTGGAAATTATTCAGAATCTGTTTAAACTCAGAATGAATAGCTATTCAAATATTTTTTTTATTTGGTTCTCCTGTAAGTAATATAAAATCATATCTATAATAATCCCTTACCATAGATGTGAAAGTTGAGTTTCAGAAGTTATCCATTCTGGACACAGAATTCTGGAGTGCAAGGGCAATTACAAAATTGACTTTCCAATGAAGACATGTTATGATTTGCAGCCCCATGAGTCCCTTGGAAGACAGTGGAGCAGTATGCCTTGTAAACACCAGGAACCAAAAAGTAGTTTATGCAGGGGAGTAATATGATTAGATGTGTGCTCTTAAAACATTAATCCAGTGGTAATATGAGACACTCATAGGCTTGCTTCAAAACTTCTCATGAGAGAGGGGTGAGACTGTTCTTTGCAAAGAGAAACTAACAGATTCCAAAATACAATTACTTACAAATTAGAAAATAAAAGAAAAATTGTATTATATGTAGTAAAAATGATAGTTTGATTTAAAGCAGAAGTCACCTATCACACAAAAACTTTATGACACATTGGATTCTATGAGACACTCAACTCCATTCTGGCCCTTAGGCGTCTTTTGCATATTGTTTGTTTTTCATTAATTCATTGAAACAACAAATGTTTATTTTTTCCAGGTACTTCTTTATGTGCTTTAGATTATGCAGAGGACAAAAATGGACAAAAGGTATCTGCTGTCTGAACACTAAAATTTATCTGAGATACAGAAAATATCTTCGATATATAATTTACATAAAATGTTTGACAATGAGTGTTATTGAAGTAAATGTATAAAGTAAAAAAAAAAAATTGAATGTCCCCTCATGTAGAAATTAAATGATGCTAACAAATCAGGAAGAATGATTTCTACAAAAAAATGAAAGGAACTGAAATGTCCTCTGCAGTTAAAAATTCATGAGAAATTCTGCGGTGAGTACAAAGTTTCATTGCAGCACACTGTTTTCAACTGACAGAAATGTCACTCTGAAAAACTGTGTTTATATTTATATATGCCTTGTAAATGTGTGTGTGTCTGTGTGTGTGTGTTTGTGTGTGTGTGTGAGAGAGGGAGAGGGAGAGAGAGAGAGAGAGAGAGAGAGTGAGAGAGAGAGAGAGAGATTCATAATGGCTTAAGTAAGAAAAATTTTAACAATATGATGTCAATAGTTAAAAATGACCTGGAATACTGTTTCCTTATTATTTACACAATAACAAATTCTACAGCTTTATGTTATAGTTGTTGTTATTGGTGGTGGTATGTGTCTTATTCCAACAGCATCTCCTGCTTTTCACAGAGTTGACTTGAGTCATGTTCTTCTATAACTTGTTCTAAAAACAACCTAATCTCCTAAATATTGTTGTCTGCTGCTGCAGAAGTTCTCTAAGTGTGGTTTAAATGCCAGCAGTTTCAGACTCATAGAATGGCTATGAAAGCCCATTCACATGACTTATCTGAAGTGGCAGTGGTAGTGGTCCTCTGCCAGGCCAGTTTCCTCCTTAGCCTAGAATGTAAGAGGCATTCTGACAAAGGACATCTTAGGAGTCACTTGCATTTACTAGAATGGGAGGGGGGCCTCCTATGGAGGTGCTTGGTATCTTGTGATTGAAATAGTTCAGATACAACCTGGTAGATGCTCTGGAACAGAAATCATAAAAGTAGCACCTCCAGGTGGATACCTGAAGGCTGTATCCACACCACTCTTTTTTATTTATTTATTAATTATTTTTGGGAAAAATTGTATCAAAACACCATTACTACCATGTATTTGAGGCAAGGTACTAGATTTGAACTCTAAATAGGTCATATTGTCAATAATCTTTGCACCTGATGATTTATAGAACATCACCATTCAATAATTTTTGCTATTATGGAAATATTCTGTGTCTATCCTCTCTAATCCTATAGCTTCAAACACATAATATTTTGGCATATAGATTCTACAACAAAAGAACTGAGTTTGTCACTTTGGTGGATTACATGGCCAATGGCCACAAAATTGGGTAGCATCATTCTAGGACACAAAAGCAGAAAATGGACCTTTATTTATATGTAGTGCTGAGAGTCAAACCCAATTCCTCACATATGATATGTGAGTGCTATTCCTCTAAGCCACAACTCCAGCCTCTTTATGGTGTTTTTGTGTTGTTTATAAACAAGAATAAACCTAAAATGTTATTGTATGAGTAAAGATTAGTGAGGGTTTTTTGTTTGTTTCTTTGTTTTTTTAACCTTATTTTTTTAGTTGTAGGTGGACATATTTATATATATTATTTTTATTTAGTGGAGCTGAGCATCAAAATCAGTGCCTCACACATGCTAGGTGAGGGCTGTTCTTAGCGAAAACCCCAGCTCCAAGTATTTTTCAAGTTACTTTTGGCCCTCTGATATTTGGTATAAAGAATCTAAGAAATAACCTAGTCCAGATTTTCTCATTTTGTAGGAAAAAAAGGGAGAAATCAGAAAAATTACTTAATCATTTTGAGCTGCATATCACATTAATTGAAGATTAAGTTCAGATACAAATAAATAATATGACCTGAAAAAAAAACATTCTTTCTGTAATTTAATTATGTTCTCTTTTATATGATTCTGGAAAATGTGTCTTTAATCAGCATTTCACCCTATTTATACATCTGAAAAAAGTATTAGTCACTTGTATATAAATAATCATTTACATTAGGCTTCAAGGGAAAAAAATCTATTTAATAGCACTTTTACACAGGAGTATTGGTAACACTTCTTTGATTCATTTTAAAGTTTTATAGGTATCATTTCAAAAATTTCCTTACAATGGGGTTGTTTGGATACCTCTGAGGTTTTAATTTCATGGATGTTTCTCAACCCTCTTAAATTATGTGCCAGAATTACCTAGAAAGTAATCAAAGATCAACTCCTCCTCAAGGTCAAAATGGATTTTTATTCTATGGTTTTTCTCACTATTTTTTTCTTATCTTTCTTGTAAGATGCTTACTTTTCCCCATAAGATAGTGCTGGTACTACCTTAATTTAGAATTCAGTATTTATCCAAATAAAAATGTCAGATTGTGGGCTGGGGTTGTGGCTCAGTGGTACAGTGCTCACCCAGCACATGGGAGGCACTGAGTTCAATCCTCAGCACCACATATTGGCTATCTATTGAATCTATTGAAAACTTTCCATGTTCTTCATGAACTTGAACACCAGGAAGTCAAAATGAGAAATGTGTATTAGGGACTATATAGCTTAGGATCTTGGCTCTGCTGACAATAGTGTCAAAAGGTTAAAGGAAGCACACTAAAACTGCTGAGAAAAGCAATGGACACCATGAGAGGTTAGCAAGGCCTCAATGTGAAAAAGAAAGAGCGTAAGAATCTTGTGCAACTAACAAAGTGGGTGAAACAATTGAATTGCAAGTTCAAAGCCAGCCTCAGCAAAAGTTAGGCACTAAGCAACTTACTGAAAGCCTGTCTCTAAATAAAGTGCAAATAAGCTCTAGGGATGTTGCTCAGGGGTTGAGGGCCATTAAGTTCAATCTTTGATACTAAAATAATAATAATAATAATAATAATAAATATTCAAAATAAACTAATCCCCAGTAATGGGCATTAACATGTCATTAGTGTCAAATGTTTGTGCTTTGATAGACAAATAAAATTACAAGTATGCTCTGGTAAATCTGAGATATAATATTCATATAAAAATTATATGTATTCTTGCAATGTATAGTATGTGTACAAAAATGCCTCATTAAATGACAGGCATACACTCTAAAAAATGCACTCAAAGTAATTTTGCCATTTTTGCAAATATCATACTGTGTACTGACATTTAGATTGTATATTACTACAACCCTAGGCTATATACTGTAGCTGTTGTATATAATGTCCATCACTGACTAAAATGGCACTATGTTACACATTTTGTATGTTATGAACTTAGAGAGATTGGTGTATACATCATAATATCATAAATAAATAGACTTGTCAAACTAAAGAAAGAATCTTATTATTAATTTATTTTTTTATTTGTAGGTGGACACAAGGTCTATATTTTATTTTTTTTAATGTGGTGCTGAGGATCAAACCCAGTGCTCCACTTGTGCTAAGTGAGCACTCTAAAATTGAGCCATAATCCCAGCCCTAAAAGGAGAATCTTTTAAAAAAAACAAACTTTACAATCAGACAATGAAAAATGAAATTTTCCACTGATGAGAAATAAAAAAATTGAGCATTAAAATATTCACTCAATGAAGCCATACCATTAAAAGGTATGATAAATTACCTGACACATGACTAAATAAAGTTAATAAAAAAGTGACAGGTAAGATAAATTACCTGACACGTGACAAGATGCATTTAATAAGAAAAAAACAAGGATACCAAGAGCAGAACAGCCAAGTGACTTGAATAGCCTCTTAATACAGGTGATATCTAAGTGCTCAGTACTCATAGAAATATCAGCATCTTAATAAATTAGAAAAAGACTAAATATAATAAAACCAATACATAAAATTAAACAGTATTCATGAAGATGTGGAGTGAAAAGTTCTTATAAACTACAGATGAAGTATAAATTGCTGTTTTTTTGTAAAAATTATGTGCCTATTGAAAGGCATGATTCTTCCCCACCAATAGCATTAAAATATAGAAGTGATTGCCCTTATAAGCCATAATAACATATAAAGGTAAAGCTGAATGGTCCATACAATTGAAATCTGTAGGGTGGAGGAAAAGAGAATGTGCACATTTGTAAGAAGATACAAATAATAAAGTGTGAGTAAAATGGTTTCTAAGGTTGAGACACATTTTGGCCACACTACATTCAGCCTAACCAATAGTAAAAAACATCACATTAGTATTATATAAATGTCACATTTTTATACTACTTCACACAGTGCCTATATGCTTTAAAAGACAATATGTAAAATTTATGGGAAAATAAAAACTTGGACAAGGACATAAAAGGCTCAATTACACACATGTGTTTAGATACTACTCATCATTACAAAGACAGCAATTTTACTTTAATATAATCTATAATATTTTTCATCAAAATTTGAGCATATGGGGCTGGAGTTGTTGCTCAGTGGTAGATTGTTCACCTAGCACATGTGAGACACTGAGTTAAATTATCAGCACCACATAAAAACAAACAAAATAAAGGTATTACGTATAACTACAACTAAGGAAAAAAAATATTAAGAAAGAAATTTCAGCATGCTTCTCTTTTAAAGGAAAGAGACTAAAGAGAATATCTACTTTTTGGAGGAAAAGTATGTATGAAATACCCTCAAAATCTCTGCTTCGGGGAAGCAAATGAACTAGTAGTATCATTAAGTGACACTGATGTATATTATAAAAATATAATACAATAATAAAGAACAAGGAGTCATAGTATGAACCAAACACCAAGATGAATTTATATACATGTAATTTTTTTTTGTATAGTAAGAGCAATAGAATGGTCTAAGCCTATTCATATCCAAAATGACACTAGAAGTATGTGGATAATGCAATATAATCTAAATAAAGTTGGATGTTTGGGCTGGGGTCACAGTTCCCTGAGAGTTTGCATACAGAATATCTAAGGTACTGGGTTCAAACTCATCATAAAAAGCATATTTTCAGGTCAGGTGTGGTGAATTTAGAAGTTGTTTTAATCAGCCTTTATCACTGGGAATAAAGAAATTGACCAGAGAAATTGTAGAGGAATAAAAGTTTATTTTGCAGGCTTAGGGTTTCAGAGGTCTTAGTCTATGGAAGACTGCTCCATTTCTCAGGGCTCAAGGTGAGGCAGAATATCATGGCAGAAGTGTGTGGCAGAGGGAAGAAACTTACATGGTCATCATGAAGCAGAGAGAGACTCTGTCTGGTGTGACTGTACAAATTTATAATCCAAAGCCAAATCCCCAATTTCCACTTCCTCCAGTGACACACTATGACTTCAGTTACCACAGTTAATTTATTCAGGGATTACTTCACTGATGAGGTTAATGCTATGACCAAATCATTTCTCCTCCAAAGTTTTCTGTATTGTCTCACATGTGAGCTTTTGGGAGACAACTACAACTGGACTATAACAGAAATTTAGCAGAATATGAGGCTTCTAACCCTTTCTTTCTCTGCTGATACGTTGAATACACATCTACTCATGTTATAGGTCCTTCTTTGACAAAGTCATAAATGAGTTCAGATATATAGGAAAATTGAGATTTAGATACATTGGAAAATTGAAAACAATACCTATAATGAAATGAGCAGAAATAGCTGGGATACAACTGGGCATTTGAGTTGTTGAGTGAAGTGCCACATATATGAGAACCCCCCCCAAATCAGGGGTCACCATAAATAATAAGAGATTGAGATAATATATAAGCTGACTTTAAAATTTTCTGTGATTTTCATCTTAATTCATCCATTGGTTAGAGAAGAAGTGATATATAAGTATAAAAATGAAAAAGTGGAAGTCTTCTACTTGGTGTCTTTTCATTTGCATCACAATATGAATTCAGGACAGAAAAGTTAAATATCAAATATGTCAGTTTGTCCCAAAAAAGAGATTTACCAGTGGTTCTGCTAACTTTTGTAGCTGGAATAATTGCTTCTCTCTCAACTCAATTATAGTTACCCAAGGGGAAAATTAAGCAAACTACTGATAAACTCAATAATATTTGAGCACTTTCTGAACACTGACCTACCCTTGTTCACTCAAGTAATAATTCCAGGCCTACCAATTGTTTTCAGAAGTAGTTTCTCCATGAACTGAGCATCTAAAATTAGCAACTTCTGTTCCAGGGAGTATTTCCCAAAAATCCAATTTCTATATGCAATAGAGACTTAGCATGTGCAAATATTCATACATTACAAACAATTGGATTTGCATTGTTTGTAACTACTTCCAAAAACTAAAATTTTCAACAGTAGTGTTAAAAATGTGTTAGAAATCACAGATTCCTATTTCATCACAGAAAACATTTACAGCATACTCTTCCTCTAGCCTGGAATATAACACAGTTGCACCAGAAATTTAATGCATCAGTCAAATGAAAAATACACCCTGTGCAGTATGGTCAGAATGCCTATGATAAAAATCTGAAATATAGGGGCTGGGGTTCTCTCTCAGTTATAGAGTGCTTGCCTAGCACATGGAAGGCACTGTGTTTAAGCATCAGAACCACATAAAAATAAATAAAATAAAAGTGATTTTTCTATTTATGACTAATAAATAAATAAGTAAAATATTTACAAGTAAAAAATAAAAATCTGAAAGAAGTAGGTACTCCAGAGCATATGAGAATGGATATAAAGATTCAGTTGTAAAAATTCTGGTGGGAATATAAATTGAATTTAGCTATTTTTGAAAATGGTATTAAGGTTCTTCAATAAGTTAAAATAAAAATGCCATATGATTCAGTAGTAGTAATTTTGGGTATGTATCTAAAAAATAGGAGTCATTAGATCATAGGAAACACTACAATTATATTTTCATTATAGTATTTTTCACAGAACTTGGTAAAAGAACTGATGTACCTTTAAGGTAAATGGTAGGTTGGGCATGGTGCCACATACCTGTATTCCCAGAAGCTTAGGAGGGTGAGGCAGGATAATCATGAATTTAGAGCCAGTCTCAGCAACTTATCTGTGAAGCACTAAGCAAATTAATGAGATCTTGTCTCTAAATAAAATATAAAAAAAAGGAGATGGTGATGTAGCTCAGTGTTGACTAGCTCTGATTTCAACACACAGTACAATAAATAAATAAATAAATAAATAAATAAATAGGTCCAACACATTGACCCTATGCTTTATTTTCCATGGCACAATTTACTTGCACCCTTTCTGGATTAACTGGACAGGATTTGTCATATTCTTTAACAAACTATTATCTGCAAGAGAAATAAAGTTTCAAAATAATGTTCATAAGAGAAACACAAGTTTCACTGAAGGAGGAACTTTTGTGACCCTGTTAAAGACCAGATCTGGAACTCACAGAAATAAAGATAATTCTTACTAAACATAAAATCTGCAAGAGTTTATGATTAAGAATTCAATTAGAAATCATGAACATGAGGCTAATTAACCTACAGTTGTCATGGTAGTGGATACTTGAGAGTTTGACATTATCCTGCTGTCAGTCCAAAGTCAAGAAGTGTACCTGGGCAAGACTCTTTAGAATCTTTTTAGATATCTAATAAAACTGGAGAGCAATAGAGCCATGCTCTTCTCTTTACAGAGAGAACACATTCTCTCTTCCTTCAAAGTGTCATCTTTTTCTTCCTTCACATCACTTCTAATAAACTCATTGTTTCTGCTTTTCTCTCATGTGAAATGCTCACAAAGAGAAAGCAAAATCTATAAACTGCCATCCAGTTCTTACATAGAAATTATAAATACTGCATCTATTTGAAATATAGCATAAAAATAGTTGATAAGGCAAAGAGCGAATGCTGGCATTAAAATGTGAACAGAGCTGAGTGCAGTGGTGCACTCCTGTAATCCCAGGGTCCCAGAAGCCTGAAGCAGAAGGACATGAGTTCAATGCCAGCTTCAGCAAGGCAGAAGAGCTAAGTAAATCAGTGAAACTATTTCTTTAAATAAAATACAAAATACTGCTGGGGATTTGGCTCAGAGGTCCAGTGAGCTGATAAGTTTTAGAATGAATTGTTATCCAGTGACAACTAATTGACCCACTATAGGCTGGAGCTCAAGATTCAATCACAAGTTCCACAGAAGTCATATGGAAAATAGCTGTTGTCTTATAGATAGTGTGGTTAAGGTGTTCCTGCACCCTCTGTCTGACATGGTCACAGCATGGGGGATGCTGTGGCAGGTCTACACCATCTGAAAACCAAAACCATGGGGAAGGTTTAGTTTTTTGTTTATGATACTTATGATATGGATAATAGGTTATACATCAATCAATAATAAAAGTACATATTGACTGAAATGACAGGAAAATTCCCAGAATGAGACTAAAGATACAATTAAGACACGTCTAAAGATGTGTTTTGATATCTCTCAGGATACAAACAATAGTGCTATTCCTCAAAAATTTATGAAGAAAAGATTGAAAATAAAGGTTCTTGAGAAAAACTTAACAATTTACATACACTAAGCCCCACATTCAAAAGCTACAACCTGTGCAACATACATTTTCCCCACTAACACGCCCTCCTTTGCCTTATATAGGAATTCATGATAAAAATGGGAAACACATTGTTAATATTAATGGCAAATGGGTTAAGGTGAAGAGCCTGTTCTTTTGTTATAGATTACAAAGACATAAGAATTGTTGTATTTTGAACAAGTATCAAAGAAACTCTTTAAGAAAGCAGTTAAATAGGTCATATGAAAAAGGAAATTACCTTGGGAATTAAAAATAGATTAATATAAAATTAATATACATATATTTATAGGAACTTCAGAATAGTAGACTTTTAAGTAATAGGCTTTCACTACTTTGTTTTATTGGGACATTAGTTTAGAAGTAAGAAAGCTTATCAATAATCATAGGTATGCTGTAAAGTTAAAAGTTAATAATAGGTCAAGATATGTGTAGTCGAGTTGTGTAGTTGAGCACTTAGTGATTGAGGTGTAAATATAAAAGCTGAATCATGATTGGCAAAGATTACAGGAAAATATTTTAAACAATGTACTCAATATCTTAGGTAACTAATACATGTCTGAAAATAATGTAACTCTTGAGAATTATGTAAATCAAAGAAGTTTTGAGCTTTGAAGCTATCCATTAACTACATGAAAAAAAAAAACCTGTAAAAGTGTATAAAAACAAAGCCCCCTTTGGGGGCAGCAGATACTTCTGAAGATTGCTCATAACTTGCAACTGTAGTCCTGTCTCCTCTTCTTTCACCTAAGCTACTCATCCTTCAGGACCTCTGGATCTCTGCTAGCTAGGGCTTCACTGGGGCAATAGAGATTATATTGTTTTTCCTTTAAATTTAATGTTGACTCTGTTGATTGGCTGTATTGAAAAAAAATACACACACACACACACACACTCACACTTGTGATTTGTGCTCATATTCTCATAGTACCCCATACCAATGGTGGGGGGGAGGGGAGAAACATCATAATCCTACCATTATGCTCTAGGAAAAATTACAAATAAGTGTGTTTTTATTTGCTTATACTCCAGAGTCTGGGATACTGACAGATCTAGAGACATAGCACCCTCCATCTTTTTTTTTCATTTTTAACGTTAATACTAGAAATTTTAAATTTTATTTGTGCCTCATTGTTTTAGGAAAGTAGGAACATTGCTGCCTCAGGGAATTACTTATAAGTAGAAATCTCAAGTTGTTTTCTTATAAGACCAGAGAACAGAAGTATTAAATAAATTTTAGTATTGTGATATTTCTTTTTTATAAAAATGTATACATATGTATTCACAAGTTGATTTAACCTTACATACAGTGATAAATTTAAATGCACTTATGTCTGGGCTGGGTCTATGTATTGGGAGAAAACACTGCCATGAAATGATTCAATCCTAAGACACTTAATGCAATTCACAGCAAATATAAAAAAAATTTGATTCCAGGGCTGTGGAGCATTATTCTAATATCAGTTAGTTGAAAATCAATCTCAGGAGAATTAAAGACACTGTCTCAGGAATCTATCTGTTTCTATCTGTCCATCAATCTATCAATCAATCTGTGGTCATGGGGCTCTGTACTGAGCGCACCCAGGATGTGATTCCCCATGTTTTTCTTTTTTCTACTGGGGATTTAACTCAGTGACACATGACCACTGAGCCACAGCCCAGCCTTATTGGCATTTTATTTAGATAGAGTGTCTCACTGAATTTCTTAGTACCTAACTATTGAGGAAGCTGTCTTTGAACTTGCAATCCTCCTTCCTCAGCTTCTCCAGTTACTGGGAATATAGGCATGCACCACAGCACTTGGCTATCCCTTTGCTGTTGCATGAGACGGTCTCTTGGTGGTCTTTTCCTCCGACGTTCGCCCGACCTTTTCAGCTAGCACACCAAAAAGGTTTTTTTTTGTTTTTTTTTCTGCTATTATGCCCTCTCCCATGTTGTAGAGTTCTATTTTTCTCTTGGTTAAATAATTCTTATTCTTTTTACTCTTACCTTCCATGAGTGTCCATAGATTTTATTCTTCAAAATTTTTGAGACAGGATCCCAGAAAAAAACTGGTTATAGGGGGAATTAAGTTTCATCTTAAAACTCCAGTTTCAACATGATCAATTATTTTTTCCCATCTTTAATTTTGAAGGGATGCTTTATTTGTAATTATCTCCAAAAACTGAAGTTTTAAAAGATTTTGCTTTACACTTGTGAGTCTTTCACATAAGAAGAAATAATGGAAAAATTAGGAGATTAGGTGACATTAAAAATAATGACTCTCCTATAAATAAAAATAGTATAATTAATGTGTCCAATTAAAGATATATGTGAGATCACTTTATTAAAATGAGCTGTAGAATCATTCTGAACATTTCAGCAAATATCTTTGTGGTGGTGTGAACAAAATTAATAATGGGACTAGACTTGTTGTAAACTACAGGAAAGATTAATCATAAGGGCTAGATTACACAGTGAATTTGAAGGCCAAAAGCCATGCAAAAACCTGGTACATTTTTAATAACATGTTACTGATATTTACTTGTAAATAGTCCTTGCTTCCCTGAATGCTGAACTATAACACTAGAGAGGCATGTCTAGGAAAGTGTAGAGTGGAAAGTGGAAGGTTTTATTAAAGGATAGCAAAAAATACTTTCCTCCCTGAAGAAGAAGGGGGCCTAAAAGGTGAAATCTGTGGAAGGGGGCAGCCTTTCCTTCTTTACAGTTAAGGTCTTCTTTTAGTCCTCCCACATTCCTTTGTTTCCCTCTATCCTGCAGTGATAGAATGCAGGTGGTAAGGCCAAAAGTGGGAGATAGGTGGACTGGAGGAGTAATTTTAGAAGGAAGTGCCTGGGGTCGTTTGATTAGCACTCCCTGGGTGCTGGGAGCTACATATTTAACTCTTCTTTAGGGTGGGTTCCAGGCCTTGGGGACATTAGCATTTCCATTTTCCCAGGTGTTGTTTTGGTTTCCTGAAATCCATTCTCAAAAATGGTATCCATTTTTCTTTATCTTACTCAATAGGAGACACAATTTACATAACTACACTAACTACTTATCTTTTAATCTGGATTCACTATTTTACATTAATACTAACAGTAGCTTTAATACTTTTTAAATATATGTTTAGATTGAATAAATTACCCAGGAATCAGTGAAGCAGAGAATCTAGTTTTATCTCCAACCGTGGTTTCAGTTATTACAGTGTCTGAGTTAAGATTCCCCATTGAAGAATTTACTGTGTGTTGTGTTCTCATTCCAACCTTCCATATTTGTTCAGCCCTTAGTTTTAGAACAGATACCAAAGTCTCTTGACCCATTTAGAAAATATAAGTTTCTGAGCCTTGCCTTGTAGAGATCAGTTTGAACTATAAGTATGTAGCCTCTAAGGGGAATAGTTGGATGCTGTGAAGATAGAAGGAATCTTCTGATGTTCCTTTCATCTAAAAGAAAGCTAATATTGGGGGGACCATACGAGGAATTCAATTCAAAGTAATTCAACTACTTAGCCACATCAACAACCCTATTTTACATTTTATTTAGAAACAGTTTGTTAGTGCCTCACTATTGCTGAGGCTGCTTTGAACTCTCCATCCTCCTGCCTCAGACTCCCAAGCCCTTGGGATTACAAGCATTCTCACCATGCCTGATTGAAAGTTTAATTTTTTTCTTTTTTAAAATAGTGTGAATAAAGCTACAATGAAAATGGAACTGTAGTTATTTATTTGAGAAAAGTTTCCCAATTCATTTAGATACATACCCAGAAATATTATTACTTAATTGTATGGCATTTTTAACCCATATTTATTATTATTTTAATTCATTTAGGTACTGGAGATGAACCTATGGGCACTTTATCACTGTGCTATAGTCCAACCTGTTCCCTCTTTTTGAGACAATGTCTCACTCATTTTCTTAGGACCTTTCCAAGTTGCTGAGATTGGTCTTGAACTTAGGATCATCTTTTCTTATCCTTCTGAGTCACTGGGAGCACAGGCATGTGCAGCCTTGATCTGCTACCCAAAATTATTATTTGTGGAATATATGTTATTTTTATCTTAAGCTTTTGAAGGACCTTAACCTTTTTTTTCAAAAACATATTTATGAATTTTATATTTCACCAATATTGTTACATGTATATGTACTCTGGCATCCCTGTAATCTTTCAGGTATTTGTTTGCTTTTGTTTTGTTTAGTACTGGGAACTGAGCAATATCCACAGTCCTTTTTATGTTTTATTTTGAGACAGGTTTTTCTAAGTTGCTTAGAGGCTTGCTAAGATGCAGAAACTGTCTTTTAAATCACAATTCTAAACCTCTGGAGCTCTATATCTATCAAAATTGGCACATTTTTCCTAAAGCAATTCTAAGAGCCCTGAAAAGGGTGCAGGAAATCTATTGGACTCATGCATTAAATCCCTGAGGCAAGTTTATGTGAAGTAGCCAGTGTAGGAGTTTTCTGCAAGGATTTGTTTGAATAAACAGGGATTTCTTGTTTCTAACCCCTGTTCTGAACCACTATTGGGTATCATAGTCCATAAAGGTGCTAGAAAAACAATGTAAACTCACTGGTTTTCAATCTATAGATTTGCATACGCTCAGTCACCTTTGATTCCAGAGCTTGGTACTTCAGGAAATACTAACTTAAACAAAATATTTTCAAGTTGAGAAACTCCGTGTACAAGCAAATTCCTTTTAGGAGCAATTCATAGTTCTGACTTTATTACTTGGGTGAGCAGGTTTGGGACTGGGCTCCTGAAGTTCTAAAATCTCACTCAGGGTACCAGTGGCTTATTGTATTTCCCCCTATTACTTCTACAATACAAACTATGGATAATCTTTTCTGACAGCAACAGCAATTGGGAAAATATGTTGGCACATGTCTTCTTGAGATAAACTAACAGCTTTGATATTTGGCTATTTCTCCTGCCTTGAATCCAGCTGAAAAAACAATTGCAGAGGCTTTCATGGCTCCTAGAAATCACGATACTTTTTGTGGCTTAGATACTTTAATATCACTTCTCCTACATTTCTCTTTACTGTTGGTGATGCTGGCCAATGGGGATTTGGTCCCAAATGCAGTGTTTGCTCAAGATAAAACTAATATTTCATGAACCCAGCTTTTCATTCTGATTGAAGGTAGATATTTTCTTAATTGCCAAATGTATTTAAGTCTCTCTACTCATTCATAATTTTGTCAAAGAGAAACTCAGAACATGAGTAGCTTTTTATTAACTATATTTATAGATGGAGGTAGAACCCAGAATTTTAATATTCTGCTTTATTTTCAACATCATCCCCCCTTAACATCTTCCTTTTATTGTGTTTCTAAGTTTGGAACTGAGTACCTTGCACATTGTGCACACACACTGTGCTACTAGTCCCAAATTCCAACTTCAGATTGGATAATTTCACCATTCATATCTAATATTATTTTTAATATAAATGATTTTATTTAGGCCTTTCTATTGCTCTTAACAATGCCCCAAATGGCATATGTATGGATTCATATTTGGTTAATTTATGATTCATTGTTTGAATTATTGCATATAGTTTCATAATTCACATTACTGTCACATAACAATAGCAACTTTACTTGGTCTTCAAAATTGGAGGTTTGTGTCTATTTTGCATATTTTTTCCAAGATTAATTTCAGAAAACAAGTTAAATATATTAAAATTTTAATGGAGGGATATTATACATTAAACTGAGATGAATGGTTTTCTGTTTAATTATGAGTTTTATTTACATGCGTGGTATATATAATGGAATATTTTATGTCCTGTTTAAATTTTTGTTTTGTGATAAGTTGCACATATCATCTTTGAAGGCTTCTGTACATGTGATGTGTTATACAGATATCACTTGTATGTAATACTTATATAATATTTTGTTCTGACAATTAAACTGGATATAACGATGTTGTAGAAACAGATGCTGCTAGGCACCGAAAATAGCAGGAAACAGTTATATTTGGCTGCAGCCAGGTTCAGAGGGCATAGCTTTTGCTGTAGTCAATCAATCCCCTGAATCCTGCATTGGAGTAATTTCAGAGTTTTATACCCAGTATGTAAGGGAAGGGGCTCAGAAGTTCACAGTCGCAGAAGTCACATAAAAACATTTTTTTTTCTTCCACTGTCCTGGGCAAGTTAACCCTTCAAGGACAGCACCTGAGAAAAAGAGAGCTTCTTCTCCCCTTTCTTTCCTCCCCTGCCAGCTATTGCCATGGAGCTAAATTGGTATCTTCTCTTATCTTAGAAATGTAGACATGTGTGTGAAGCCCCAGCTCAAGGCCAGAGGCCTTGCTTACACATTTTTACAAACTACTCTACTGGATATATATTTGTGAGAAACTAGTAAGGGGGTGTCCAGCACCTAGAGTGCTGATGTTTTTTCCTGGTCAGCAGCCACATAAAACTGGGAAAAATGAAAATTAGAAGTTTATGTACATTGCAGTCTTTTATGGAGACTCTTTGCTGACAGTCCTAAAATCAGCCCAGGTGCAGATTTCTGGAGAAGCCCAGTTAAGATTTTTCTGTGAATAAAAGGGGTGCATCTTCAATAAAGCTAAAAATGTGTCTCATCCAAAAAAAACATTTTTTTTCAAACTTTATTTTTTATTTCATTTTGAATGTACCTCCTCTTTGCACCTATTTCCCTGATTTCAACTGCATGGGATAACAAAGTCATAACTTTATGCTATCATGTAATTATATATTATCAGGGTTCAGAAGCACAGTAATTTCTATAGGCTATGCTACTGGTTGAGGAATATCACATATATTAAATAAATATTTTACACAAAATATTAGCAATTTACATTCCTTCTCTAATTAAAGATAATTTGGTTTTTGTCCTGATCAATACTGTGTAATTTTTTTTTTATATCTGAGTTTAGTGTGTGTTTTTCTAATTTTTTAAGATGTTGACAGGTTTTAATTTTTGAACAATTTTTCTACCAAAAGTGTCATTTTCCTTTTTATTAAACATGCTTAAGTTTATGTGAGGTCATTTATTTTCCCACTTTGTCACTTCTTTTTATGTTTTTTTTTTGTTGTTGTTGTTTTGTTTTTAAATACTTTATTAGTTAGTTGTGGCTGGACACAATACCCTTATGTTATTTATTTATTGATATGGGGTGCTGAGGATGGAACTAAGGGCCTCACATATGCCAGGTGAGTGACCTACCACTGATCCACAAACTCAGCCCACCTTTGTACTGTTTAATGAACAAAATTTTTATTTTAATGTTGCCCAACTTATAAATTTTTAACATATTTGTGTAATTTTTTGAAAATAAATAATGCTCTGTTTTGTGGTTATTGAGATTTAAATCAAAGCTGCCATCACACTCATCAAGATTCCTAGCCATTTTTTTTAATCTTATATAGAGACAGGTTGTCAGCAAGTGGCCCAAGCTGACCTTGAAATTTTAACCTTCCTGCCTTAGTATCCCAAATAAACATCATTAGAGGCATGTACTATGGCATTTTCAATATAAATTACTTTTATTAATGCTGGGAATTGAATACAGGAGCAGCTGACAAATGACTTACATCCTTTTATTTTATATGTTATCTAGTGACAGGGTATCACTGAAATTCTTAGTGATTCATTCTGGTAAGGGTGGCATTGAACTCACAATCCTCTTGCTTGAGTCTTCATATTTTTGGGATTTCATGCATGTGCCACTCCACCTAGCATATATCCCTAGTAATAGTTTTGACAGATATATGTTAGGTATTGAAACTAGGGGTGGTATACCCTTAATCCACATCCATATACCCAGGTCATTTATTATTTTATTGTGAGACAGAAACTTTCTCATGGTGGTCACAGCCTTGCTAAGTTGTTGAGGCTTTCTTTGAACTTTTGGTTCTTCAGCCTCTTCTTTCCCGATCATTGAGATTATAAGTATAATACCATTCACAGCTATATTTTATTTTTTATTGAAGTGTACATTACTTCTGAAAATGATGTGTTTTTTTTTAATCTGGTATTAAGAAAGTATAGTATAGTTTTCCCCCCCAAAAATTTCCTCATCCTAAAATAATGTCATATTTCTGTTTATGCAAAGCATTGCAAACTTTCTCTAAATTTCAACTTTTTTTCATTTTTTTCAATAAAGGTTCTGTGTTACTTACATAAGTGTATTTATTTATATTATTATAAGGTATATACTTATTTCTATAAATTCATAGTATAAAAATGTGTGGTAAAATTATCTGTTGTTCAGTGATGTACTTCAAGTAAATATAATATATAACTTAAACTTTTGGTAATACAATAATCTATATAATATTATTCACTATGACATTAAAAAAAGAAGAAGAAGTTTAGACTGCATTTCTTTCTATGTATACCCATCATTAAATGAGGCATATTTTACAGGTACATATATATTACCATTATATACAATCAATATTTTATTGCTATTTCTCAACTTAATCATATATTTTCAATTTAAGTTGTCATTTGGAAGCACCCATAAGTGACATCGGTGCATATGTACATTTTGGGGAGTTTCAAAATTTTCACTTTTTCTTAGTATGTCCTGTCCTTTACTCTCTTATTTATGAAATTGTCTTTTCAAAATTATTGATTTTTGTGAATTATTGATTTTTGTGAATTTTAGACCTTTTATTTTAACTAGTGAAGTCTGTAAATTTTCTTTCTATCCTAGCTTTAGATGAATCCCACTATATATATAGATTTAATGTTGTGTAATCAGCCTCTAATAATCTGCATATTTTACTCTAATTCTGAACACTCTGGACTGTTGATTTCTGAATAAAGGGGATCTCAATATTATTCATGCACAAGGCAGGAAATGGATGGAGCAGCATGTAAGACTGATGAATGCTGAATATGTAGGTGCCATTATTTTTTTACAAGAAAAGTAGTGGTGGAGGAACTGGGGGTTTGGTTCATCCATAGAATGCTCACCTAACATGTAAGAGGCCCAGGGTTCAATTGTTAGTACCACATAAAAAGAAATAAATAAAATAAATGTATTGTGTTCAACTATAACTGATAAATAAATATTTTAAGTATTTTGTGGTATATATGGGGCTAGGAAAGAAAAGAACAATAAAGAATAAAGAAAAAAATTTTGAGCAGTAGAAGGGTTCAGATGCAACAAGTTTACAATGGCAGCATGAGGGTAGAGGGGTAGTGTTCTTGGAAGCAGAAATAAAATTTGTGGAGAAAGAAAAAGGTAACTATTGCACAGTTACCAAATGAGAGAGCCAGGTGAATGGCTTCTGTGTTTAACTATTTCCATCTAGAAGTGGAATTGGCAGTTCATAAGGTATACCTCAGTAAGTAGTAAAACACCATTTCCAAGTACCTTTACACTTTTTCAGGGCTACAAGCTGTCCTTGACAATTCCAGTCACATTACATCTTTTTACTTTTTAGTTATTCATTCATTCATTATTTATTTGTTTATTTATTCACTCACTTTTTCTTTAGTTGTCATTGTTTTCACATTCCTGGTGATTATATAATAGTATAAATACCCTGAATGTTAACTTCTCTAATATTGGTTTATGTGTTTATTTATATACTTGTTATTTGAACATTTTCCCATTTTGCAACCCTGATTTATATTAGGTCTTAATCTTTTTTTATGAATACTTGATAAAAACACATTATTTTAAACAGTTTAAGCATCTATCACTTGGGCATAATTCCATTACAAACAAAAGTGGGCCTCTGGGTCAATAAAAGCTGTGTCAAAATTCCTCTTTGTTTCTATACACACCTTAAAATAGGACTTCTCTCTCACTTGTATATGTTTGAGAGCAGATTAACTTTCCAAACAACATTTAGTAAATCTAGATGAGTTTGCATCAACTAACCACTATTGTTTTTAAATTGTTTAAATCCTTGGCCCTGAAAGTGTCATCGATTACCTTCTTTATTCTCTTCTCTCTCTCTCTCTCTCTCTCTCTCTCTCTCTCTCTCTCTCTTTCTCTCTTATATTACTGGTTTAACCAGGAATGCTTTTCTGCTAAGAAACATCCTCAGCCATTTATAAAATATTTTATATAGAAAAAGGGTTTTGCTGAGTTTCATAGAGCCTCAATAAGTTGCTGAGGATGGATGGCTTTGAACTAATAATCTTACACCCACAGCCTCAGAAGACTCCAAGATTACAGGCATGCACCACCACTGCACACAGCTTTTGATAATCAGTTACAAGGCTAATAATTGAAATTGCATTTACATCACTCTTTTCTAATGCAGTAATATATTACAAACTAAAATATTTTTTAAAAGAGAGAGTGAGAGAGGGAGAGAGAGAGAGAGAGAGAGAGAGAGAGAGAATTTTTTAATATTTATTTTTTAGTTTGTTTTTGGCGGACACAGCATCTTTGTTTGTATGTGATGCTGAGGATCAAACCCGGGCCGCACGCATGGCAGGCGGGCGTGCTACCTTTGAGCCACATCCCCAGGCCATAAACTAAAATATTTTTGAAAAAAATTCAATTAATTACTACTATTTTATTCCCAGAGTTTATTCTGTTACCTCCTTAGGACTTGGTAAATGGTCTTCTTCCTTCTACTTAGAATATGGGTGTCTTTTATTATCAAATGGGTCTGTGATAAGTGTGTTGAAAATTATGATTCTAAACCTATCACTAATCACCACATTTCCAAGAGTATTGAGAGAAGAAAAAGAATAATATTCATAACTAATGAATCACTTTCAGTGGAAGGATAGTACCAGTGTTCAAGGTGGAATGCAATCAAGATGCTTCAATGGTAAGGTGATGTCAGATCCAAACACCCTAGGGATTTGGGGACCTCTAAAGCACCATGTACATCTCAGAATCTTTTATTCATCTTTTAAATACAATTACTTCTGGTTGCATAAAAAATACAACATTATGTATAAGAAAAGTGAATGAGAATTAAATCCTCTGGAGGCACCAAGATTCATCTTTAATTCTAGTGGATAATTAGTAATATAAGAAAGACCTTGCAATTGCCCCATGTTTTCCAACTATATGGAATGGAACATTTAGATGTACTGAACTGAAATGACAAAAATGCATTTCAGGTAGGTGGTATCAAAGAAATTTTTATGGCAGAATATTGGAAATGTGGGTTAAAATATACGCATACTTATACAATTATATAGAAATAAAGAAAAATGATAAGTTCATAAATGCAGTGGTAAATTCAGTGTGTATCATGAGTTGTACGTTTGTAATGATAACATAATGATAACATATGTTTGTAATGATAACATACAAAAGATTAAGAAAGTAGTAATTGAGGTGATTCAAAACTCTATAATTGTGGTAAATAATAATAGAAATTTAGTATAAAAAGATACTGCTCTTTCCCTTTGGATATACCTCTGTCCTCTGCTGTTCATCTGAATTTGATTCTCTCATATGAGCTTAGGTGGGTAAAGTGCTTTCTGACTTCTTGTTTTCTTTTGTTTTCAGGATTTTTTCAGCTATGTCTTGTAATGCCCAGTCCTGAAATCACTTTTGTGGCTATTTTACAACTTATTCTCATGTGCAGAGGCACAGACCCACTTCACTCATTTTGTTCAATGAACTGACTTTTCTCTATCTTTGCAAGCAATGTTTGGAAGACCCTGTCTATTGGAGGGTCTTCCATATCATATAATATGATTTTCAGACCCTGTGTGGTTTGAGGGTAGTTACCTGCTGTGTTACTACCATCTTTCCTGTGAGAAAGCTTATCTGTCTTCTATCTTTTGAATGCTGCATCAACTCAGAAGAGAACCATTTTTGGTCAAAAGCTAAGAAATATTAGAAGCCATGAGATTTGAGAAAATGTAAGGAATAATTTTCTCTTAGAGTTTTTTATAGGTAGTTTGGCTATTTCATCACTTTGATATTTGTACACTCACACTATGAAAGTCTTGTGTTTAAAAAATCCATAATTTTAAGAGATAATTTCTGGTTAATTCATCCCAATAAGTGTCTAATTCTATTTTATAGCCATATTAAAATCAGAAATTACTGCAAATTAAATCTATGAATTCAAATTTTCATTATGATAATGTGACCAGCATTAAGTAGTAATTAAGAAGAGTACATTGAACAAAGTTGCTATAAAACATGATTGAAACTTTCATGCTTTTTTTGATTGTCTGAAACAGATTGATCAAGCAGTTTTAAATTTCTGAATAGTATGTAAGTGTATTTGTGATTCATTTCTCAGTACCAGTTTCCTGGGCTGGGGATTTGGCTTATTTGGTAGAGTGCTTGCCTCATATGCACAAGGCCCTGGGTTCAATCCCCAGCACCACACACACACAAAAAAAGTTTTTTTGTGATGTAACCTATTGGTGTTCTTTGATAAACTATTCTTTTCATGTTAGAGAACTCACATGTTCTCTTTGCTTTTAGTTACTTCTGCCAACTTCTGCCTTAACTATTATTTTCTTATGAACCTAATAGGGATACATTTTATTATTTGGAACTAAAAAACTGATTTTCAGAGAAGGAGGCTTTCTAATGTTATACATATCCTGATCACTCTTGTTTTGTATTTGGAGATTTCTGGATACATTTTCAGATTTTTAACCTTCACAATTGCAACTTGGTCAATTTGCTGGCTAGTTTTCTATTATTTGTTTCATTGAGTGAATGAAGTTTGGTCAATTTTAGGATCTTATTTTCTACTTTACTACCTCATTGAAATTGGTTTCTTCAAAGTTTTTCATCAAAGTCTCTGGTTGGTGGTGGGGATAATTAGAAATTAAACTCAGGGATACTGGACTACTGAGCCTCTTACCCAGCCCGATTTTGTATTTGATTCAGAGACAGGGTATCATAGATTTGCTTAGTGCCTTGTTGCTGAGGATAGCTTTGAACTTGAAATCCTCCATCCTCAATCTCCAGAGCTACTGGGATTGTAGGCATGTGCCACCTTATCCAGCTACATCTTGAATCTTTTAATCTGATGATTTTTTAAACTTGCAAATACAGGTATATTGCACTTAGAGAAATATATTTCCATTAAGTATATAACTATTATTGTGGTAGAAATTTTTGGGGGTAAAGTTTTTCTATATTTTTTTCTGTAGCACTTACTAAATTAAATATATGAATATCATTATGTTAGTGTCATGTTCGTGACAGTGTTTTACAACATTTAATATTTTTGTAGCTATGTTTTAACTAAAAATAAATAAGCATATTTCTTCAATCTTGTATGACCCCAATGTAGCTACTTTTAGACACAGTTTTTAGTGATTGTACTAAAATTTGTCATATTTATCATGAGTAGGCCAATGACAAAATTTAGGTTCATCCAATAAAGAAACATTTAATTGTATTTATTCAGGTCATCATCACATCTGATAAGTCTATAAAGAACATAGTATTGTGACTACTTCATAGGGGATTGTGAGTTGTTTTAGTAATTATTTTGTTACTACAATGTGTACATTAGAAACAGCTCATAATTTATTCAGTATGCATTCATTAAAATATGATATTTTAAGAGACCTTTAGCAAGACATCATAAAGATATCCATGAAAGCTTAGCCCAGCAGAACTAATGAACAGAAAAAAATTCCAACTATATATAATTGCTGGTCCAGAAATGTAGATTAAGAAAATAGAAAAGTAAAGGTACAAACAAAAGTATAAAAGTCAATATAAATACACATTTTTGCTTTCTTAGTGGATATTGAAAGCAACATATAAAACTGCATATTTAGAATATATGTCCCTAGTACCTCAAAAGTTAAAAAAAAAATACCCTCACACCGAGTGGGAAGCACTCTCAGTATTCTTCCTTATATTCTTTGACACTTATTTTGGGTTTCTGAAGAAAAACATATAAAAAATAGGGATTGCCTTAAGATTGAAGTTTGTAACATTTTTATTCATGACTAACACACATACATTTGGCTTGGTACAAAAATTCTGGTTTAATTCTACTAATTTACACTTTTTTTTCAGGGTGAAATCAAAAGCTTCAGGATGTGTATATTCCAGTCTAGCAAGTACTTACTGCCACATTAGGTATTAAATGAAAATCAGTCCTCATATGGGCTGAGGAAAAACTAACATTCAATTTCAGTTAATCCAGCTTTTCTCTTATTGAATAGGTAGGAGCAATGCTCTGTTGTAAATTCTGTAAGCCTATCAACTTAAATTAATGAATTAATCAGTGACTTAGTTATTTATTTTTAATTTTACAGTGTAATTGATTTAAGTAAATGTGTCACTCTTTATTTTATTCTTCTTACTCTTGTTCTTCATTGTACTGGCAATGAAATCTAGCAGTGTTCTGTAATTGAGCAATATTATCTCTGCCTAAGTTGCCCAATTGGTTTTGTACTTTTATTAATATCAGGAATTAAACCCAAAGGCACTTAACCATAGGATCACATCAAAAACATTTTTGGTGTTTTTGTTTGTTTATTTGTTTGTTTATTTATTTATTTATTTATATTTTTGGTACCATTCACTGAAATCATGGGTGCATATCAACAAAGCCATATCCCCAGGTTTCTAATGTTTTATTTTAGGTCTCACTAGGTTGCTTATAGATCTTCTAAATTGCTTAGGCTGGATTTGAACACGCCATCTTCTTGACTAAGTGTCCTAAACCACTGAGACTAAAGTCATGCACCATCATACACAGCATTTTTTTTGTGTGACAGGAAATCACTAAGTTGCTTAAGAGTTTAATAAATTTCTGAGGTTGCTTTTAAACTTGATAATTTCCTGCTTTTGCCTTCTGAGCTGCTGGTATTATAGGAATTCACCATCATGATTAGGAGTCTTGTACTTATTTGGTTGGCCTCACCATCCCAACTTACTAAAATTATACATGTACACCACCATGCCTTGTGCTTGCTGAGCAAGTGTGGGTTAAATTCTCAGCACCACATATACATAAACAAATAAAAAAATAAAAGTCCATCCACAGTATATGTGTATATATATATTTGAAGCAAGATACATACTTCAAATGTGTTTCTTATTTTATTACTAAATTACTGTTTGTTAATAAAACTGGTTATTACACCCATACTGTTATAATTAGGCTTCCTGAAACTGGGTAATGAACTAAAAGTAATGTATATGTCCTGGTATCGGGGGATTACAATTCTTCAGTTATTTATAATATATAACATGTACCTTTGATTTGAAACTGTAAGTTATCTCCTTTAAATAAAAATCAAAAGTGAGGCTAAAAAGTGTGTAGGCCAGATTTTTTTTCACCTAATAACTAAGTGATGATTTTGTAATTTAAAGAACTATTATATAATTCCTTAATTTATTTTTATAATTTGCAGGTATTAGTTTTTTATGGGGTTTGGTGATTGACCCCATTGACATTTTACCAATGAGTCACAGCCTGAGCATTTTCAATTTTAAGACAGGGTCTCTCTATTTGCACAGGACCTCACTAAGTTGCTGAAGTTGAACTCCAACCTACAGTCCTCCTGCCTCAACCTTCAACATTTCTGTGATTACAGTAGTGTGCCATTGCCCCTCTATATTTATTCGATTTTAAGAGAGCACAATTGGAAATAGAATGACCTTGCTTAGCTGGCTTTATATTTTTAATCCTCTGGCCTCAGCCTCCAAAGTTACCTGTTTTACAGATGTATGATAAATTGTGTAATTTACATCTTTGTGAATTACTCATATAACTAATGTGTAAATAACATGTCAGGGAACTTTATGCTCAGGACCTTATTTCTCAGGTTTTATTTTGTCTTTTGTTAAATGTCTCCTGACTACATTTTCATAAATCTGACTGTTTCTATGCATAGTTTCTTCTTGTCTGAAAACATGGCCATGAGATAAAGATGATGTTTTGTTTGTTTGTTTTAACACAGACCTGTGCCTTTCTATGTAAGTGTAAGACCCAAGACCTATGAACTAACATAGGTAAGAGAGATTGCCAACAGTGAACTAGAGAAAAAGCAGGAGTGAGGAGGCTGAGGAGCCCAGAGAACTGAAGAGTGTGTGAGACCAAACCAACTAATCAGCATGGAAATTAAGTTAATATTCTATATAAAACAGATAGGCAAGAGAAGAAAGCACATGTGTGAAATAGTAGAAGATATTGGTTAATCATGTGAAATTTTTATTCACTCATAAAAGAGCAACAACAATCAATAGAATATTAGCATAAAGTTAATTAGAACATGATAAAAGTTAATTTTAACAATAAGAAGTGTGTGTATATATATATATATATATATTAAAAATTGGCATTAGATATCCTTTCAAAAAGAGATAAATAGACAGATATGGCAAGACATGTCTGTAATCCCAGGACTGAGTTCTGAGGCAGGAGGATTATAAATTGGAGGCCAGCCTAATACACTTAGAAAAACCCTCTGCTACTGTAAAAAAAAAATCAAAAGGACTTAGGGATGTATTTCAGTGTTAAATGACCCCAGGGTGCCATCTGTGTCTAAAAATACAAAACACAGAGAGTGAGAGAAAGATAAAAAGTGAAGGGCAGAGAGAGAGAGAGAGAGAGAGAGAGAGAGATAACCAAGATGAAAAATGTACATTTGTACATGGGTTGTCGCAAAACAGTGAAACACCTGCCGTGCTTGTGCAAGATCTTGGGTTTGATCTCCATCAGTGCACAGAAACACATACTCACAAAAAATGCATATTTATTTACATAAGTATATTAAAAACTTGACAACTTTATAATAGTGGTTGATGTATAGACATAGTTTTCTTATAAACTTATTACAAACTATAAAGTAAAAAGAAAAATAAAAAACCCACAGTATATTCACTTAAATGTAATTGGATCTCATAATGAAAACTCAGTGTTTATTTGAACAGAAATCAGTTGAATTTTTATTTCCCTATTTTACTGGCTGGAATTTTGGCTGCTTTATGCATTCCATAAATTATTTATCTATTTATTCCTGCAAAGCATATGTGAAGGTAAAGTTAACTTTATGAATATTCTAAGGGTGTAATTTTTATCATTTAATATATTCACATGTATACCATTCCCAAAATTTAGTTTCAGAAACTATTTTAGATGGAAAGAAATTAGTGCCCACTAGAAGTTTTTTCCTTTTTTTTCTTTTTAACACAGCTCTTGGCAATGACTAATATGTGTTTTGGCTTCATGAACTTACTTGTTCAGAAAATTACATATAATATTAATTTTAAAACACATTACAGTTTTTCTGATTACTTTCAATTAGCTTAATTTTTCCAAGTACACATTTATTGTAACATTTAGTGCTCTCATGAAATATACTTGCTCCATATGTCTGGGATAATGGCTCTGAGGTAGAGTACTTTCCTAGCATGTGTGAGGCCCAGAGTTTAATTCTTAGTAACACAAACATAATATTGCTGAGTAATATTCTACTGTGAGGATTTACATGCTTCAATTTATCTATATATTTTGCATCGGTTTTACATTTTGGTTCTTATGTATAGTTCAGAAATAAATATTCCCATATGAATGATAGTCTCAACACATTTCCAGTTACTTTTGGTATATTTCAGAGGTACATGCTTGTTCATTAGTAATTATTTTTTTTACCAAGAAACCACTGCCATACTGGCTGGGAACAATTCATGAACCACTTTTCAAGCAAAGGTTTGCTGGGGCCCCTTCGGCTGTGGCTCTCAACAAACCACCAAGGTAATTTTACTTTTGTATTAAAGAGCCATGAAATTTTCAATTTTCTGCATACTGCCATTTTTTTTCTTTTCTGATTGATCCATTTTAGTGCATTTTTTGCAAATGTTAATAATTTTTGTTTACATAATGTAAAACAGTTGCATTTGGATAGTAAAAATGAACAAAAGAACAGTGCCAAAAATAAACACACAGTGGTTTATTCAAAGGTCTAAAAAAAAAAAAAAACAAATTAGAACTGTGCCAGCAATACGTACATGTCAAGTGCTATGAAGTCATCTATATTTTAGGACTTATCATTGACTTCATAGCTTGAAAAATTTGGGGGTCTCTGGAATATATAACATTTTCCAATGGTTACCCCTCTTATTGTGAGGTAATTATGAAGGGTACATTTTGGCACTGGAATATGAGAGCCTTAAAAAAAAAAGTTATTTGGGCTCTGGGCTCAATCAGCTTCTTTTTAAGGAGGATTGACTGCACTTTAGCCAAGGTTAGAAACTGGAACAAATAGTTTTTTGAAAATAAAAGGGAAAACTTCATAATAATTTCTTCACTTTCATGTTGAGGTCATTTTTGTAAAGAAGTTTTTTCAACTCCAATTTATTGTTTATTATTTTTCTTTGAAAGCATAACTAAGACTTCACAGCTAAATCTGATTTATAAATATGTAATTGCTGTATTCTAAATTTTAAACTCTTACATTCTAGTGTAAGATACATTTCATGTTAAATATTATAAATAATCTCATCTAAAATTCAATGACATAACGTGAAACATAAATATTCATTTACATAAATTTTGCTTAAAGCAGAGACTACTACTTCTCCATTTTTTTTTTTTACAAAACTGTCAAAATTAAATTGACCAGATATGTGGAGTTTACTTATATACTTTCAATGTTTTTCTCATTGTGTATTGTCTGATCTTGCTCATAAATATACTACCTGAATATTCAAATAATTTTAATGCTTAAGGTGATAGGATATGTCAATGCCAATAAAATACATTATGTAACAATAGATATTTTTTCCTTAATTTTATGAGACATAAAAAAGTACAACTAGTGAGAAAAATTGTAGCACAACATTTTTAAAGAAAAAAAAAAAAGACTTTTTTTTCTCATACCTGAGATTGAACCTAGGGGCACTGCACCACTGATTCGCATTCCCATACCTTTTTATTTTTATTTAGAGACAGAATCCCTTAAAGTTGCTTAGAGCCTTACTAAGTTGCTGATACTATCTTTGAACTTATTAGTTTTCTATCTCAGCCTCTTGAGCCACTGCAATTTTAGGTTTGTGCCACCATTATTGATTAGTTTAAGTATTTCACATAGATGAAATATTGTTCATCTATATTATTGGAAATTATTCTCACTTATTAACAGAAGTGTAAGTAAACAGAAAACTTTAGGATAAATGTGGCCTCTTTAGCTTATAGCTGAAATTAAATTTTCATCTCTATATCAGGGACCACTCTGTGACAGGGGTGGCTTAAACCAGGTGTGTATTAGAATTGATTTTTATTTAAATTATTAGTTGTTTTCCATTAATTTGTATTCATTTTTTTCACTAAAACTCATATTTGGATTTCTTTCTATTAAATATTTAGAATAATTATTGCAATTAAATTTAAGATGGTGTCCTATCAATGCATATATAACATAATCATGAAATGTACTTTCCATTTATGTCTATTAAAATAATTTTGTATTGACACAAGTTTCATGTAGCCTCATGTTCTTATATAAAAAGGCCCATAATAATCTCAACAGAGTTCCAGTGCATTCTTTAGTATCTTGTTTAAAAGTGTTGTGTTCTTCTGCATTCTCTTTATGGGTTTTCAAATTTTCATTTATAGCACATTTGGGACACAGATGAAATATTCTCTTTCTAGAATTTCCAAATAATATTTTATCACCATGCCTGTGGAATGCATTGTAGTATTCTCATAGAATTATATTGTTGATTATTGATTTTCTAAATTGAGACATCAGCCATTACTCTAAATTATTCTAAGTCCTTTCTAGAAGTTTCAGGAGAACACTCTTGAGTATATTATTCCCATTGGTGATGTACACAATATGGAAACAGATTCTGCATTTTTGGTATGTCTCTATCCAAAACCTCAGAGAGTATTGGAATTTGCATGTAGTATGTGGTCTAGTGGAAATCTTTGGGATTTGGAATCTTGCATAGTTGATGCTGAATTCTACCTAGTCTGCTTAATAGCTGTGGATATTTGAACACGTTTTTTTCCTTCAACCCATTACATAAGCTTCATGTATAAATAGGGTAGTATGATATAGAATGCATGATATCAGAAATTTTT
Source organism: Marmota marmota marmota (assembly GCF_001458135.2). Lineage (NCBI taxonomy): Eukaryota > Metazoa > Chordata > Mammalia > Rodentia > Sciuridae > Marmota > Marmota marmota. The sequence goes on from NW_026006648.1 coordinate 100,578, forward strand.
CTTCTTTTCAGTATTTATACACTAGATATTGTTTTTTTTAATCTTCACCTTTTAAAATGCAAAATCTGTTTCTAAGTCCTTAGATCTAATATATATTTTTTTCTTTTTAATTTAGGTGGGGGTTTTGAGTATGAGGGATTTAACTCAGTGTAACTTGGCTACTGAGCCACATCCCCAGCCCTATTTTGTATTTTATTATATACAGGGTCTTATTGAGTTTATTAGTTTTTCAACATTGCTGAGGCTCAGTTTAAATTTTTTAACAATCCTCCTTCCTCAGAATTCTAAGCTACTTGGATTATGGTCATGCACCACTGTGCTTAGCATTTTTTTTTAATTTATTGTGGCTCATAGAAACCTGTAAAGATGAAAGTGAATAATATAATACCTAGTTTCAAAATGTCTTGATGTCTTTTGATTTTGCTTTTCAAATCCTGTTGTGTCCAAAATAACTAGCCCACATTAGAGGAGGAATTATCAAATCAGAGAATTAAGGTACACTTTTTGAGGATGATAGCTAGCCCTCTGAAGTTCAGCAGTCATCAGCCTACTGTTTCTACCAGAAAAAAAACAAAACAAAACAAAAAAATAAGACCAGCATGAATTAATAAACCAGACCAATCATGATCTAATAAGCTCTATAATGACTCATCCATCAATTATAATTGGAAACCTAGATTCTGTCACATACTTTGAGAAAATTCTGTGGAAAACAGCAGTTGCCTTATTAGTACTGTTTTTCTTTTTCCCCAAGTTAAGTCTGGACCATTCTTAAGGTGCTATTTGCTTATGCAGATATGTATAGATCATATTGATGCTAAAACTCTCACAGTACCTCATACCAAGTGAGGAAATAATATCACAGACTAGGCATTAGGTCAAAGGCTACGTTTCAAAATAAGATGTTTGTCTTTATTATATTTAAGTTTTAGAGTTAAGGCTGTGATAATATATACCAAAATTAGACATAAAATTCTTGAAACTCTCTCTTTTATGCTATCTGATATCTGAAATGGGAATACGTCTGTGATCAGCATCAGATAGAAAAAAAAATCTTTTGGACCCTGGCTTGTTTGATCTTCTTTCTTTTTCTGAGGGCAGTGCCACTCTTGCTGTTTGGTTTTGTGGAAAAGCATTGATTAAAAAGTGTATTCTCACACCTCTTGTATGAAATGAAAGTGTCCAGGCTCTTTGACTCTCCAAGGTCAGAGGAGTGATGTGCTCAAAATAGAATGTGACCAGTAAAAACTAAGATGTGCTAAAGCCTTAAAATAGTGGGAGTTGAGAGGATGCAGTTCTAAATACATATATATTTTTATTAGTAATTTTATATTTTCACATAATAATAGTACTCTAATATATTCAGTTTTGTGATTAAAATAAATTTCAACTATGTCTTTTTATTGTATATACTAAAATAGTGTACCACACTTATGCCTAATATATTATTTGTATTGGACATTAGGGGAGCGGTTCCCAATTGAGAGCTCTAATTGGCTTTTTAGTAAATGCAACCAAGAACCTGTCTATCTTGACTCCTTCTGGTCTCATTCATTTCTGGAGTTGATGCCATCTACTGTCATTTGATTAGTAGGCTCAGTGGATTTAGACTAGGAGGGCAGCAGTTTCCATTCAGGTGCTCTTGGGTGATAATTGTTCAATCCAAAATATCATAAATACAAAAGGTATGACTTACACTATCTGATTGAGTTTTAATTTCTGGATCTTGCCATTCTTTAATATTCATTTCTAGGCTTCCTTCTCAATGCTCAGGAAACCTAATTTCTGCTTCCACCCAGATGATAAAATATCTATAAGGAGAATGCAAGGCACCCTGAAAGCCAGGCAATAGTGACTGTACAAGGTATTGAGACCGTATCTGTACACTGGAAAAGGAGACCATTTAAAAGAAGTTTCAAACAGCAATTGCCATGACTAGAAGTGTTTTTGGTAGATGGGAAGTACAGTTTTCAGTACATGCAAAAATGACTCATCTTATAGAGAAGTTCATTCTCACTCTTCTCTGGCCAATTCAGTGGGAAATACATCAGCAGCTAAAATTCTGGACATTCTGTCCTATCCAATCATGGTAACTTTAGGCATGGTGTGAAGCATATGTGGACAGCTTTGTTCTGGAAGCATGGCACCTCCTCAGATTTTGTGGTACTGATTGGCATGATTATCAGAAGAGAATCCCAATTCCAGATGTAATTTTTTTTTTCTTTGCATAAAGGTGTTGCTGGTAGATAGGTGACTGAGTTGCTTTTTTCTCCTGAGCTTTCTATATTTCTGAGAAGCAAGACCTCAAATTCAGAATGCTGGACATTTTATTTAGTTTTATTTTTTAGGGTCTCAAAATATAATCCTCTATTTTCATTTTTCTTTTCACATTCCCAATGCCAACTTTATTACTCCACAACATAATAAACTGTTTCTAATATTTCAAATAGACACATTATTTTGTAACTTTTTTTTCTAACACTAGATGGCATGGTTTTCATAATATTCATTATATTTTTTTCAGTTATAGGTGGACACAATATCTTTGTATTATTTTTATGTGATGCCAAAGATCAAACCCAGTGCCTCACATATGCTAGGTGAGCGCTCTACCTCTGAGCTACAATCCATGATCTAGGTGGCACTGTGTATGAGATTTCTATCCTCCTGTTTGTGAGAATTTAATATAAGACAGAGAGAGAAAAAAAAAAGAGAAGTATGATACTTTGTAATAAAATGCTTGTTCTTATCCTCTCTTTTTCTTCCATAGACAGAGATACCCTAGTGGAATGTATTTAAGTGGGGATTCCCCATTGTAGACTTGGCAGGATGACATACTTTCCCTGGGTCAGTTGTTTCTGAGGTATCCACAGCTGTCATGTTTTGGAGTGTATAGCCCATTTGAATCTCCGTGTCCTCTCCTGCCAAGAAGCAGTCTGAAATATAGTGTGGAGATTACATGGGAAGTAGTTGGATGCCCTGCACCTGAAATAAATTTCCTGAGACACCCTTCACTTAAGTCTTTTTTTCTTTGACTACTGGCAATACTCATACATGATAATGGGCATGCAGTCATTTCTTTGACTTACTCATTTTAACTCTTTGAATTTATACCCAAAATTAATATAACCATGTTATATGTTATTTCTATTTTAAATAGTTCAAGAAGTTTACATTACTTTCATAAATAACTTTTTTAAACTTACATTTTCTTTAATAGTGTGCAAGGGTTTCTTTCCCCATATCCATAGTGTCTTGACTCCTTTTTGGTATTAGATTATTGACAAATCTAATCTCTATCTTTTGGGGGGTAGGCACTGGCGATTGAACTCAGGGACACTCAACCACTGAGCCACATCCCCAGCCGTATTTTATATTTTATTTAGAGACAGGCTCTCACTGATTTGCTTAGTGCCTCACTTTTTTTAGGCTGTTCACTGAACTCAAGGTCATCCTGCCTCAACTTTCCAAGCTGCTGGGATTACAAGAAATGTGCAACTGTGCCTGGTGACAAAAGTTACTCTAACACCTGTGCTCAGTATTCAAGTGTCCACTATTTCACTTGTGCATCAAATATGTCAGGGAAAATTGTGGTGTCCAGTCTGTCAAGTATCCACAGATAGAGTGTGTGAAAATCTTTTCTGAGAATTAACAAGTATATGTGCTTTCTAACCCCTTCTTTGAACTACTGTTTGGGATTTTAGCAGCTCATGAAATACTTGCAAATCAATGGAAAACCAATAGTTTGTGATCTAGGGGAGATTTGCATATGATCAATAAGCTTCATTCCCAGAACTTGAGCATTTGGAATGGTATTCTATTTGGGTTTCTCTGCCTAAGCCCCACACCTTTCTTTTTCAGAGTGTTTTGTTATATGTGATGTAACTAGTTTCTTCCATTGAATGAAAGATATTAAGTGATTACATCAGTCAGTGAAGAAAAATTTTTCTGCTGGAAAAAATTGGCTGTCATAAAATTTTTAAAGAGACAACCTGGGGACTGGAGCTCTTTTATGCTGAACACCCATAAATGCATAAACCAAGTTATTTGTGACTTTAATTCTCTGTCCTGACCTCAGGGTTTTAAGCCCATGGATGTCCTTGCATGAACATAGATAACTATCATTTTTTCTGTGTTCTTAGTAGTATGAATGTGTAGATCCTTCTTTGGCACAAGCAAAATTAATATCTAAAGCACAGAACAATATTTAGAGGTAGGGTGTTATATATATGGTCTCAAAGTAGGGTGTTATATATATGGTCCCAATATTCCTCTTCATGGGGTGACACTGGCTGTTGTTAATTCTGTTCCAATTACAAAGCACATTGCCTAAGGCTGGACTGAAATCCAAGTCTACCCTAGTTTTTTTTTTTTTTTTTAAATCATCAAGTGGCAGATATTTACCCAGTTGTACAGTTTATATAAATCTCTCAACTAATTTTTTTTATTTGCCTAAGAGGAACTTGAAAGATAATATTTCCTTTTGATGTATTCATGGATGGAGAGAAAGTCAGGAGCCATTATTCATTTATATTCCCAACATTGCCCTCACTAAAGATATGCCTTTTATCATTGGGCTGGAATTTTAACCCAGTGATTTTCAAATTTTATACAAAAACTATACCAATTAATTCTGCCCCCAAGTCAGTCGATCTTTCTGTAGGTTTGGCCATGTCAACCATTCATATGTGATGTTGTACTTGAGGTGTTTAGATTTATGTTGACCTTTCAATTTCTATTAAGTGTAAATGAAGTTTTACATACATATACATTCATCTATTGATTTTGTTTGTATTATGATCCTTGATTTTTATTATTGTAAAATAGGTTCTTTTAATTCAGAATTTGGAGGCTGGTTTCATGTAAAACATATAACATTCCAGATAAATTTTAGAATTTTTGCACTGGTCACATCTCTCATTAAAATTAAAATATGCTAATATTTTAATAAGGTGACATTGTACATTTAGAAGAAATTTTACAACCTGGTAATGATGAGTTTTATTATGGTGTGTATATATGGTTGTATGGTTAAGTCTTTTATGTTCTTTTGTATATTTTTATTTTCTCAGTCTATACTTATTTTTGGACATGCATGAATACAGAATATCACATGTATGTGACATCTACATAAAATTATGTGATGACTCACATATTTGTCAAACTGGATATATTTTGATAAAAATGGGTTCTGTAAATCATTTTTTCACTGTATTCCCTTTGTCTTTCTAACCCTATTCTCTTTATATCTTTCTCAATGTACATCGCCTTTTCTTTATATCCTGGATTTTATCTGTTTGGACCAATACTGCCAAATCCTTATATGTTATCATGGTTCAGATATGCAGTAATTTTTATAAGCATATGCTTCTGCTGGGGAATGAACATGTATTTTCAATAGCCATTTTTTGAAAGGAATAACGAATTTTACTCTCTTTTTAGTTCCTGAGAATTTATTTGCTCCATGTGTTTACTGATACTATTTGATTTTGTCTCACAGATATGATTTTATTTGCATTTTGAAATTTAAAAAGCTATTTTATAATTATTGAACACTTATGTTTCCTTTTAAAAGGTGGCTATTGAAGTCTTTTCCCTTCCTTTTATTGGTACTGGGGATTGAATTCAGAGGCATTTAACCAATGGACAACATCCTAGACCTTATTTATTATTTTCTTTTGAAACATGGTCTCACTTAATTGCTTAGACTCAATAAATTGCTGAGACTGGGTTTTAACTCACAATTCTCTTTCTTAAGTATCCCAAGCTGCTAGGTGTATAGAAATCTGCCACCATTCATAGCTCTTATCTTCTCTTTTTTGGAGTCTCTGTTTTTGACATTCTTTTTATTTTTTATTTATTTATTTTTTTGGTACCCAGTTTTAAAATCAGGGATTCTTAACTACTGTAAAACATCCCCTGATCTTTTTATATTTTTTAAGTTTGATACAGGGTAACTAATTTGCTTATGAGCCTGGATGAGTTGCTAAGTCTAGCTTTAAACTTAGGGTGCTCTTACCCAAGCTTCTATTACACCTTTATCATATATGAGGCATACATTTTGTCATATGTAAGACAATTAGATTTTTTTCCTAATTTGTTACTTCAGTTTGTACCCTTTAATGGTATCATATTATAAATATAAATCACATTTAAATATTTGTATGTTTTGTTATAAAGGTGTAATTTTAAAGAAAAAACAAATTTCTGTCTCTTATATTATTATTATTTTATTATTTCGGATAATTAAAGAAAGGTGGGCCATACTACTCAGATACATTCACAGTTATTTTTAAAGTGAATTTTTAGCAACCATCTAACTAAGATACTTAAGCTGATTTTAATTTTGCAATATTTCTTTCTTTTTCTTCCAAGTAGCCGGTATTATAGACACCAACCACTATATACACTATATAAATCTCTTTCTTGTATAAACTTCACATATCTTATACTTTTCTTTATATTAACATATTTTTTTTACCAGTGAATGATTTATTAAGTCATACCAGGAAATAATACAATGGTTTTTTTATGCAAATATTCCATTGTTTCAGCAGGTTTCTTTGCAAAGGTTGTCATTTTTTCTCCTTTATGGTAGTTCAGTTTCAGTGCTTTATCATTGTCTAAAGGGCCAGAGTCTTTTTAAGTATTTTGTCTTTAGTTCAACAGGGCTAATAATTCACTTCATTATGAGATCTGTATTGATTTCTGTAATGTTAAATCCTATACTCATATGTGGTACAATGTTTTCATTAATGATAAATTTTATGTACTTTAATGGATAAATTATAACCTAGGTTTGTAGTGGTTTATACTATTTAGAATTATGTAAGTACTCTGCATCATTAGCAAAATAACAGAATCATCTTATGGTGCATTTTTCATAATGTATCCACCTCATTAACTGAGGCATCATTATACATACTATACATTTTACAAATATAAAATATATAAATAATATAAAAATTTTACTCGTGAAATTTACCAGAGGTCTTTTAATTTTAGTTGTGTTCTCAATGCAACATTTGGAATTACTGAAAATTTCTTTGCTATATTCACTGTTAATATGCTTATATATTACTCCTTTGTTAGTATTTTCCTCTACTCTCTACCTATAAAAATTGCCTTTCTCAAAATATTGAACACAATATTTAGCTAAAAATTCTAACTTTTATTTTAATTAATCATTTAATAGTGTAATTTCTAGTACCCAAACTTTTTAGTCTCTCCCTTATGATGTTCCCTACCAGCTTTTATAAAATTAATTTGATTTTATTTAACAATGCAAATACTTTATCAGCATCAAAACTCTACAGATCAATGAGTTATTACAAATGGAATATACTATGTAACTACAATTTATATTAACAAATAGAACATTAATGATGCTACAGAAAATAGCTTCAAGTCCTCTTGCTTTCACTATACCCTCCAGTCACCCTAGTGGTAACTTCAACTTGTTTTCTCTATCTAGTTCTTTTGAGTATTGTTCTTAAAAGCTTTGTTTGTGGAGCAAATCAGAGGGTGATCTAGGAGTCAGAAAAAAGAGGGGTAGCTCCAAATGTCAGGGTTGGAGCACTAAGAGTTAAGGTATGAGAGGTTACCAGAATATAAGGATTGGTAGGATGAGTTGAAAAAAAAAGAAAAAAGAATGATTGGGTATGAGTTACTGGAGACAATATGAGGGAGCTCAGAGGGAACAGATCCAGAAGTGGATCAACAGCAGATTTAAGTTGCATGAGCAGTGCCTAGAGAGGGAGAAATTAGAAGTCTTGGAAGAAAAAAATTGTGAAATTTCTGGTAGAGCTCTAAGAGCAGGAAGCCAGGTGTGTTACATACTTGTTTGATTACACCATTAAGTTCTGGTTTTTAGGAATTTTCTAATACAAGGCCACTGATGTAAGTATCATGCTGCCACAATATTTCCTGTCTTCTCCCATTTGGGACAAACTTTTTTCTCTTCTAATACCCAGCTAGCTTTTCCTTCTTGCTCTTCAGATCCATTCTTCTACTACTTCACCACTTTTTCTTCTTCTGGTTCTAGTTTGTCTTTTCTTCCATTGTGTCCATGTTCAGATCCTTTATTCTCAACTATGCCACATTGCTTATGCTTTACTCTGACATTGGTGTGAGATTGGGCATAGGCTCATGGGAACTTTGGTAACCATGGCCCTGACTTAGGGAGGAAGGGCATGGTAGATGCAGTATATTTTCATGGATAAAGCAGCAGTGGCAGCTGCCTGTTGAAACAATCAGAATATTTTGGATTCCAAGAGTAGAACTGATGAATTATTAAGGTGTACCTAAGTAGGAAGTACCAAATCAATTTTCCACAAGGCTCTAAAGTTTTGAATGGCAAAGAATAGAGTTTGACAATTCCAATAAATTATCATATTTGTAATTTCGGTGTTTTTTCCCCTTTCTATTTCAAGTTTATCTTCCTGGTTGGAATGCAGTAGTGAAATTGCTTTTTTGTTAACTTTTCTCAGTAGTTGTGATTTATACTTTTTTTTTTGTAAATTTACGTGGTGGTTGAATATTTCCTCTTTTATTAAGTGAATTTAGAAATATTTTGACTGTAACAGACTTTTTTGGTATGCTTTTTTTTCCTCACAAATATAACATCACTTTCATTCTGTCATATCAACTTTTTGCTACATATGTACTTTAAAAGTATTTTCTGCCACTTTATATTTTAGCTCTGATCACTGAGTGTTCCTCATTATAAAATATTAAAAATTGGCCTTCAGATACATACATCCATAGAAATATACAGGAAAGGGTCTTAAAAATTGAGTAACAGAGATCACTGATGTAGTTTCTTCTTTCCAAATATTCAAATAAGTACCATGCACATTTATGGTAGGAAGATGACCAAGGACAGACAGAAAGTATAAACAGAGTAGTAGTTGGAATAATACAAAGCTCCATGGACTTGAGATAGTTTCCATGTTTCCAAGAGAAAACAAATAACACCTCCACTCTGGAAATGGCTCTTTCCTCTGCTCTGCATCAGGAGATAGTGTATGATGTCACATTTGTAACCATCTCACTCACTTTCATGCATAATTAACCAGTCTTGCTACATTGTCCTTACTCACTGTCCCCTCTATTTCTTCATCCACTGTGCATGAAATTTTCTTTTGTGTGATTCTGTCAAATACTCTGTGCAAGAATAAAAATAAGCTCAATGTAGAATCTCCCTTCTATGTTTCTATAGTTCTCAGATTCTATGAGGCTTGAATGTTCTAATTTATTATGACAGCACCATTCTCTCTCTCTCTCTCATATATATGTACTGTTTTCTCATCTTTAACATTTCTTAGGGTTTTCATCAGGGGTATTAAATGATCTCTATACTCCTTATTGTGTAATGTTCAGTGAATTTTAAACCATTTTTGAATTCACTTTACTGAAACTTTAAAAAGCTGAGAGCAAAGTATTTTGTAGAACGTAAAACAATCAATATAATGAATAATGTATCCTGTTGTTTAAATGGCATCTCAGCCTATAAATCATGACATTGAAAATTTATAACTAGAAATATATGGCACATAGGAAAGAAACTTTACCAAAACACACATATCTACTAATATTGTAGCCAAAATGTGACTAATAACATTTCATAATTTCTCCGTATTGTCCATTAAATTCTGGATTTGCTACATTATTTTCAAAGTTTTACAACACTAGGTTTTATTATATATTACAAATCTTTTTTTTTCTTTTTTTTTTGGTACCATTGATTGTACCAAGGTACACTTAAGCACTGAGCCACATCCTGAGCTCCCATGTTCTTTTTGTATGTTTATTAGAGATATTATTTTGCTGAGTGACTTAGAACCTTGCTAAGTAAAAGAGGCAATATTTGAACTTGTTATCCTACTGCCTCATTGTCCCAAGTAACTGAAATTATTACAGGTTTGTATCATCATGGCTAGCATATTTTAGCAATCTTATGATTGATACTTGTTTTTCTTTGTTTTATAATAATCTATGATTATTTTGTACAAAAAATTATATAGTATATTTTGAGTTGTACATTGTGTACATAAACATTTATAATAGTTGTAAAAGGGTATAAGAATATAAAAAATCTGTGGTAAGATTTTTATTTAAAAAAAGATTTTTATTTTTATTTTAGTAAACTTACATAATATTTACCTTAATTAAATTGAAATAAGATAGAAATTATAATTTTCATAGCAACAAGTAAAAACAATATATAGTGTCATTGAAATACTAGAAAAGAATAAGCTAACTTTAATAATTATTTGTTTAAAATTAATGATGGCCTCACTAGTCCTAATGGTCCAAAATAAGAAATAACTCAAATGTTTCTGAATGTTGAAATTAACAATTTGTAGTGCATCCATAAAATACAAAAGCAGTCATCAATACAAAGGAACACTTTATTGATGCACACATGCTTATTGACTCCCAAAGATACTATATAGTTTAGCAGCTATATTTAAATAGTTTAGCAGCTATATTTAAATTATATTACATGATGGTCAGGCAAAATAAAAAATATAGTTCTATAATCCATTACACTAACGTCTTTCTGGAAACAAAAAGTTGCATATAAAAGAAAATGTCTTTCTGGGGGGATGATGTAAATATTCTGCTCTTAAAAGCAGTGAAGGTTTTTATCATACTGAAGCCAGATTTAAAGTTAGGTAGTCAGTGTAGTTAGGGAAATCAGGTCTAATATCAAGTGAAATCTAAAATGGAGACCATGCGGAGAATGACTCAGGGAAAACACAGGACAACTCATGGAATGTTAATGAAGTCCCAAAAAGGCCCTAGGCCAAAGTCCATCCCAAAGAAGTGTTAATGAATTCCTTCCTGCTCAGACTACTTCTTTGGCCCACCTGTGTCCCACCCCTCGGGGCCTTCCCACCTACATTTCATCACTGAAAGAAACTATAAAATGGAGAGACAACCCCACTTCCACGGATTCCACCTCTTGGGTCCCCTTCTTCCTCTGGATTCCACCTCTTGGGTCCCCTTCTTCCTCCGGGAGAAGTCTTTTCTGCTGTCCTTTAATATAAACTTCTAATTTCTACTCTGACCTTGCCTCGGCGTGCTTCTTTGGTGTTATTCTTCAACATTGGGGAAGCAAGGACTCGTCACCAGTCAACAGCGGTAACAATACTATTTGTTAAAACTAAAATAATGTATTTCTATGACATTCAAAAGATGTACATATTACCTCACCAAAATATGTATATACAAAGAGAGGGCCTCGTCTCTGTTGGGAAATAGGTAAAAATATATAAAAAATAAAAAATGGTATATAATAAGCAGGTATTAAATTTGGGTAACTGGTAAAATTTTCACTTATTTATATACATTTTCCATTTGTATGATAAAACATTCCCATGCTAGTTATTAAGAACCTCTTTTCTTTTTGGAATTCTAGATGGAAAAACTGTTTTCTCTGTCTTGAGAAAGGCTGATTCAAAATGTGTTTACTTTTTAATAATTTCTGAATCTTTACATAAATGTTTTATGTGTTTTTATATGTGCATCATACTTTAATGAAAATTTTAAGAGTTATGTCTGTGAAATAATTAGGTATCACATAATATTAAAAACAAATTGTGATTCAGTACAAATCTCAAATTGCTTCACTTTCTATTTTAATATTCTCAGGCATTTATCCATATTGTAACACTTGGACATAAGATTTTTTTTTTTTAATATCTGGTAAAATACCCAGTGGTAACGTGATACTTACTACCATTCTCTCTATATATAGGGAATGGTAGTAAGTATTATAAATATATTAAGTAGGGAGATTATATATTAATATATATATACTTAATAATATACTTGGTAACAGTAGGGAGATTTTATATATATATATAAATCTCCCTTATATATATAATTATATATATATATAAATCTTATATATATATATATATAAATCTCCCTTATATATATTATATATATATAATCTCCCTACTGTTACCAAGTATATTATTAAGTATATATATATATTAAGTAATATATATATATATATATATATATATATATATATATATATATTATAAAATCTCCTTACTGTTACCAAGCCTCAAGCCTGTCATTCAACTTGAAATCCAGCAGTACCAGACACCTTCATTGTAGGATTATTGGCATGCAGCACAACACATGTCTTAACACATTTTCTTTAATAATTTTCTCCAATTAAATTATTTGATAAAATGATGTGGTTCATGATCAAGGCACTGTGTCCTGTGCCTTGTGTATTCTCAGTAACTTTTAGCTGAGTTGAATGGACAAAAATGACTATCAAAAATAAGTGTATGCAAAAGATATCAATAAAACAATACAGTGCTCTGGTTTGGATAACTGCCTCATAATCATCCATGCATTAGAGGTTTGTTCCCCATGTTGTTTTATTTAGTGGAAACTTTACAAGGATAAATCATATTGGAATTTTTTAGTTGATTATAGAGTATGTACTTGAAATGAATTGTTGACACCTGGTGATTTTTTATGCCATATGCTCCCACCAATATGTGCTCACTCATCTGAAACATAAAGCTGTAATACCAAGCACTTATCAACAAGAATCTCCAGAACTTTGATTCAAAATAAGATGTTCATATTTGTTAGTTGATTATCACAGTATTTTCCATAGCTAAAATCAAAACAAAAAAATGACAAATTGGGTGGCCAAAGTCATGAGCACATATCCTATATGTCTTATCAACTCATTCATCAAAAAATGGTAATTTAAAATAGTGGTTTTTACTTTTACTATACATGATAATTTCTATCAAATCTTTCAAAAACACTGATGCCTGGGGTTCTTTGCAGAGATATGAATTCCAGGGATATGGATTACATTGTTTTAATGCTTTTTATTTTTTTTTCCAATTGAAATGCCCTTCTGCTGACTTTATATTTTAGCCAGAATGGGGAACCACTGGTTCACAGTTGAAAATATATTAGCTCTGTGTGGTTTCCCTGTGTGCTGTGTGGATTTGTCCACTTCAGACTTTCATATGGGGGTTTATAGAGAACAGATTTGCCATGTTGAAAAAAATAAAAGGATGATTTTTTTAAAAATCCTCATGTGTTTAGTCAAACTGCTGGTGGGGGAAATATTTTTTTTTCAGTAGATCTATCTTGTTCTCTTGCTTTCATATCAAGAAACTGTTTCATGAAAAGAATGTCTAGGTTTAGTCTAGGTTAAAATTTGTAAGTAGACTATGAACACCAAAGCAAAAGAACAAACTAATTTGTAGGTATACTGTGTGTTATACATATTTTTTACTATTATCTCATGATGAGAAATAAAAATGAATCATTTAGCTTTATTTTCAAACATAGGCCAAATCAATTTACACAAATTATTCCCTATTAAAAAAGAAAAAAAAAACAGCAACAACAAAAATGAAAAAAATTGAGTATTCTTGAAATTGGTTGAATAGTAAAAAGAAGTAAAGGATATGAAGCTAAAAAGAGTTGTGCGTCTACAACAGAGGTGTAATTCTTCGATTACTAAATTCCTAGAAAAGTTTTATGGTATTTTATGGTGCTGGAGATTCAACCTATGGTCTTTTGCATTCAAGGCAAGCACTCTACCAATTTAGTTATATCAAGAGCCCTAGAAATGTTGTTTGAGTATTGTGGCCTAAGAAAATATTTGAGTTTTTGAGGCAAGCAGTTGTGATTCTGATTTCAAAACCTGACTAGCCTCTTAGTATCTGTAGTATTGTAAAATTTTATAAATTTAGAATAGACATACAAAATTCTCTGAAAGTAAGGGGAATAAAGTATAAAATTCAAAAATATCTCCAGTTCCATATTTTTCCCTGTATCCCAGCAAATTGGCAATATTCTTTTATAGCTTTTTTTCTGATAAATATTATTTTATTTTATTTATTTTTTTAATTAGTTGCTCATGACAATACAATGATTTTGACATTCTAGTATTGAAGCTGGTCTTTTTTTAAATATTATTTTATAAAGTTTACATATATTGTTGCTTGATGTCACATGAATACTAGCTAACACAATATGATATTACATTTAAATTGTACCCAGTGTATAGAACTTTATATTAATTTTATTGATAACAGGTCCAGTTGTAGAACATTAAATGATATAAATAAATCTCCAATGTGTTATTTTTATAAGCCTAAAATAACCCTGCAACCTTTTGGAGAACACCAGCTTGATATAATTTTTTTAAAGCTTCTATCTTAATGACATATATACCTGGAAAATATGAACACATTTAATATACAAAGAAGACTAATAGTACCACAGTTATTATTGATGTTTTTATATTAATCAAGTTTAGCTTTTAAAGAAATAATATATTACAATATTGCAAAATAACAGTTGTTATTTAACCATAGTTTTATACACAGACCTTCTTTAGCACTTACTTAAACCTATATAGCCAGCATACACAGACTTTCTTTATCACTTGCTTAAACCCTCTTATTTACTTAATAGACTCTCTTATCCAGAAACACCTTTTCCTTCTATTAAATCCATACTTAGAACCTTCTAATTTCTCTTTCCTATCTGTTAACTCCTTCTTTATTCACACTTTGAAACAATCCTTGTAAGTTTCTGAATTTAGGCAAATTATTTCATTTTAACAAGAGATATTTTTTTATTTGCAGTACACAATTAATCACATCTGTTGACCATTTCATGAAAACACGAACAATATTTAAGTATATAGAACTATACTGTTGTAGGGACAGACAAGGCAAGGCACCTAAGATAGCACTGAAGGTAGGGAAACAGTCTTATTTGATTGCAACTGGATTCAGAAGGCACAGCTTCTGTTGTAATCAATTAATCACCTGAACCCCAAGTTTAGGTTGTTTCAGAATTTTGCACCCAACATGTAAGGGAAGGGGCTCAGAAGTTCAGAGTCTGCAGAAGTTCACGAAAAGAGGTTTTTTTTTTTTTTTCTCTGTTCTGGTCAAGTTAACCCTTCAAGGACACTTGGGAGAGGGAGAGCTTTTTCTTCCCTTTCTCTCCTCTTCCCCCCACCCTCCCCAACCCCACCAGCTGTTATCATGGAGCCCAGTTGGTAACTTCCTTATCTTAGACATGTAGCCTTCTCTGTGAAGCCCCAGCTCAAAGCCAGAGGCCTTGTTTTACATATTTTGTGAAAAAATAGCAAGGGGGTGTCCAGATTTTTGAGTGCTGATTTTCCCAGCCAGTGACCAAGAAAAACAGGGCAAAAGGACAATAGGAAGTTTATCTACATTGAACTTTTTGTAGAGATTCTTTTGCTGAAAGTCCTAAAATCAGCCATGGTGAAGATTTCTGGAGAAGGTCAGTTAAGCCGTTTCTGTGGGCCTGGGTAAGGAGGGGAAGATGGGAAGGTGGGGCTGAGAGCAGCTGTGGATCTGAGAATGAGGAAGGAGTGATGTAAAAGAATATTCCAAAAAGCCTGTAAGCCTGTAAGGGACAATTCTTAGTAACCTTTTTTCAGTGATGACAAAGCAACTTTAAAGGCCATTTTCACCAGATCTCTGGTAGGGGTCCAAGGGCTCTCCTCAGCTGGTTTGAGCTTTGGGTTAGCTGGTAAGAGGACCTGGTGAGACCCGGTGTGGGCACTGACAGGAGAAGAGAGGAGTGAGTGGGTGAAGGGATTCCTTCAGTACTTGCTGCCTCAGAAAAGAGGCAATGGTTTGAGGAAAGGTGGTTGTTTAGGTTTTTTATCTAGTGAGTGGAAAGGAGAAGTCAGGTTGTTCAGGTGGGGGAGTCAGTTGAGGGGCTGGGGCAGAAGGTTGAGGGTGAGGACCTATTTGAGCTGGGCGATAGGGTGGAAATTCATCAGTAGGGTCAAAAGTAGTGGATGAGTCTGGAGGAGGAGGAATTGGGGATCAGTGGTTGTGGGTGTTGGTTTGTAAGCTAGAAAAATTTGTAGAGGTCTGCAAGAGGTGCAGAGAGCACAAGCAAGAAGAAAGCTTTGATATAGCAGCTTTTTATCCATTTTTTCGAATGCTCACAAGAATTGTAGAGATCCCTTAGAATGGAGGGATCCAGGGACCCAAAAGGGGGGCCATCTGCTTTGGTTGTCTAAGGGATAAGTGGTCCAGGCCTGGGTGCTATATTTGATCAATTTTTTGGGGTTTTGATGTCTGGTGTCAAAGAGAGGGTTTTGAGGTTATCCAAGAGGCATTGTAAGGGAGACTCGGCGGGCAGAGAGGACACATTACCCATGTCGCAAAGTAGTATAAGGAGGAGGGAAGAGGACGCAAACTTGGTATAGAGGAGAAGGAAGGAGATGCAACCATAGTATAAGAGAGAAGGAGGAAACTGATTTATTGGCAAAAGGGGCATCCCCACTAGAGCCAAAATTCAGGAGTGCCTTAGTGGCAGGTTCGAGCTGCAGAGATTGGTTGTCACCAAATCCTGACAGTCAAAGCTCTCATCCTGGATGGAGCCGGAGCCGTGGGAGACCTTGGCCAAGACTTTTCTTTTCAGGACCCCTCCTGGAGAGGCCGGAGACTCGCAGGGCCGGAAAGAGAGAGACAGGGGAAGAGGGAGGAAGGGGAGGGTAAGTGTCTGAGTACTAGGACTTTAGGAGAGCCACCAAGACCGTGAAGATCTGGGTGGGGTGTGATGTTCAGTTCTCTGTTATGTGTCCCTGGAGGTTACACAGTCCTTCGAGGAAGACCTACAAAGCCTATGCTGGGAAACTACCTGCTAGGAAGGGAAGGGAATAATTTTGAACCCAGGAGTCTATTTCTGCCCTAGGAAGGAGTCCCTGAGGGCCACCATGGCCTTGCAGGCTGTGGTGGGGTGTTTTCCTCCCCGCAGGTGGGCAAAGAGGTTTGCCGGACAATCAATGGTCAAATCCTCCTGACACCACCATTGGGTTTAGGACTCCAGGAAGGGGAAACTCACCAATCAAAGGTCAGTGGTGGATGCAGTTTTGGCGATCGAGAAAATGGGTTCAGGCCTGGGTTCAGGCCATCCGGTGAGTGGCACTTCTGAAGGAAGAGAGACCCAAAAGTGGGTTTTAACCCTCTCCCGGGTTTTGGCACCAATGAAAGGAAAGTGACCACAACACTCGGAGTAACCAAAAGATCTTTATCGCAGCAGTGCAACAAAGAGAAAAGAAAGAAGGAAAGAGAGGGAGAGAGAGAGAGAGACAGAGAAAGCAAGAGAGATAGCAAGAGGGGGGGGGCTGGCAGGAGGGAGTTTTTATAGCCCAAATCTAATGGGGCCTCTGGGTCTGCAAGCTGCCTTGTTGGCCCAAGGGGGAGTTAAGTGTTCAGCCTTAAGAGGGGTTGAATGTTCAGACTTGAGGCAAACAGGTGATAAAGGATCAGATAGAGGGGGGGGTTTGAGAGTGTGGGCTATCTTGCAGCCAACATCTGTTCAGCCTGCCCTGCAGACAACACAGTTCAGCCTGCTTTGCACCCAACATTGTCAATCTACATCTAAATTTTTTTTTTAATTTTTTGACTTAAACAAAAGTTTTTTGGGATTGATGGAGATTTGGGAAAAGGGTATCTGCCCCCATCCCATTGACACCTGATACAATTGTCTGTGGTTCTAAGATACCATCTTTATCTCCATCTCTAGCTTAACCTCCACATCTATCTAGAGGTTTATATATCCATCCATCTAAATTGATACATCAATGCTATGCTTCAGGCAAAGTGTAGAAGCTGGAATTAACTAGCTGGAGAGGGGAAATTTTCCAACTTTGGAGGGAGATTCACCTGGATTTCAATCCTGGCTTTATCCCTTAAGGGCTGTGTGACTTTGGATTAGGGACATAATCAGCCCTCCTGAGCCTCAGTTTTATTACATGTAAAATGGAATTTAAAACAGCACCGTGGGCATCAGCTTAGTTGTGTAGGGAGAGCTCTCTGTAGGGCATCAGGTGGGGCACTGGGAGAAAAGTGTGGGGAGGAGGAGGTTGTCCTTCCCCTAACCCAGGGGATGCTGCCTATCCATTTACCCACTTCAGACCCAGGTGAGGTTTCTGTGAAGCACAGGGTGGGGGAGTTCTGTTGGCTTTTTGAGAAAGGCTTGGCGTCTCACGAGTAGTCAGTGTCCCCTCGGGGAGCCTGAGCCGGGAGGTGCACTGGGCGTGGAGAGTGCAGGGAAGGGCTGTGACTCTGGCAACCCCCCACGCTCACAGGCCACGCCCCTACCCCGCCCCTCAGGTCACGCCCCGCTGGGCTCCAGCTCCAGTTCTGGGAGGTCGCTGGTGGTGCCTTGGGCAGTAGGGGACCCTGTGAGTGGAAAGGTGTGGGGCATGGAACACCTCGATGGACGAGATGGACAAAGGCTCCCACTTCCTCAGGACCAGCCCTGCATATCAGGCACAGTGACAAGGACCAAAACGCTAAGCACTCTGAGGCTGAACCAGATGAACCAGCCCACCAGGATGGGGAGGTGGCCAGCTGTCGGCCTGGGGCCCTCTTTCCCTTAAAAACAATTAAACTGCAAAAACTGGTTTTCAACATTTTCCTGTCCCTTTTGCAAGGGAAGGAGTGCCCTTGCCTTCTCCCATCTGATCAGTTTGGCCCCTAAGTCCAGAAAGTTTCTGACCACAACCCCCCCATCTTACTCCCTCCAGGAGAAGAGAGATCTAGAATGTGCCATGAGGCAGTGTATCTAGTGAATCCACTGTATCCCTTGGCTTGCCCCCTCCCCCACTGGAAGTTCCACCAGGCAGGATACCTTTTTGCTTTGCCCAGATGCATCCCCCAACACCTGGCCCTGGGCCTGTCCTAGGAGAGGTCAGTAATCATTTCTTAGGTGAAGAACACAAACTTTACATTTACAGAGAGTAAGAGGTATTTTTTTTAAATCACTGTTCTATGTCCTTTAC
The DNA here is from genome assembly GCF_001458135.2 of Marmota marmota marmota. NCBI lineage: Eukaryota > Metazoa > Chordata > Mammalia > Rodentia > Sciuridae > Marmota > Marmota marmota. The sequence continues at coordinate 119,425 of NW_026006648.1, forward strand.
CTGTTGGCTCCTATGCTCCTCACAGCTGCCCTACAAGGTAGGTACAAGCATGTCCTCATTTTCGAAGATAAGGGAACTGAGTCACAGAAAAATGTACTTAACTTACTGGGAGGCAGAGAAGCTAAGAAAGGAATGACATTCACTCTCATTCAGCAAACTCAGGATGCCAGGGCTCCTCCTTGGACCCCTCTTCCGACATTTCCTTGGTACCTGATGTTGGACTTGAGAATGTTGGCTTCAAAGATCAGCTCTGCCATTTGTTGATACTGTGACCTTCTGCAACTCTTCTCCAGACATCAGTTTCCCCATGGGCCCTGGTGAGGGGGTGCCTGATCTTTCCTTCTCTGCCCACAAGCCCTTTAGGAATCCTTTCCTTGACTGGATGGCAGCTCTGCTCCCAGGGGCAGGAGAAGTTTTGGGGTGCAAACAGAGACTTCCTGAATCCTCCCCTCAATCCTGACTTTGGCTCTGGGCAGGAGCTCCAGGGCCTCTCTCAGTGGGTGCCAGAGGCCAGAGTTGCCTTTGTCTGCCCCAGGAGGCCAGCCAGCCCCTTCCCAGGCCTGGGAGATGTTTTTTTTTTTTTTTTTTCCCCTGTGTGTTGTAGCTGGGACCGTTTATAATAGGAAAAAAATAGAATGACCAGGCCAGCTGGCTGGAAAATAAAGAGATTTAAAAACAAAAGGGCTAGGCCTGTTATTCTCCTGTGGAGGCTTTGGTTAAACAGAAAGTTTTAGTTCCTTTCTGAAAGGCATTTGGGCTTTTGAAGTCCCCTGCAGAAGCTCCCTCTGGCCCCTGGGAAGCCAGGGCCTGGCATGTCCCAAAGTGCATGACCAGGATGGGGCCAGGCCTTTCAGAGAAGGCAGCAGCAGGCCCTGGGAAATGTAACACCAGGCTGGGTCCATTGGGGCCTTAGGCCTCACCCACTCTGCTCCTCTCCCAGTGGGGCCCAAGCCCCATAACCTCCCTTTAGTGGCCTCTTGCCTGAATTTCCTCTGCTCCCTCTGGCTTTAAATGCTGGCTGGGTGCCATTTGGGCCAGAGGGTGGGAATGGACTTCTTCTTCATTCAGAGAAGCAGAGAGATTTTGCAAACAGGGAGACTGAGGCAGAGAGGGCTTACCCCAGGCCATTCAGGAAACCTAAACACACTGAGTTGTCATTTTCCTGTAAATGTGTAATATGGAAGGATGCAGTTGATGAATCCAGGAATTCACCTGGCAGAGGAAACCCAGCAATCTGTCTCTCAAGGACACTGCCTGGCTAAGTCTCTTCTAGTCTTATTTAGTTCCAGTCCTTGCAAATGAGCCTCTTCTTTGTGTGGCCACCGCTCGCTAGGGTCTCAGCTACATCTATTACCGATGAAGGAGCACTATCAAAATATATCTAATAGCTGGGCATGGTGGTGCACACCTGCCCAACTACTCAGGAGGCTGAGGCAGGAGGATTGCAAGTTCAAGCCCAGTTTCAGCAACTTAGTTAAGAATCTGTTTCAAAAAAAAAAAAGGGGCTGAAGATGTGGCTCAGTGATAGTGTGCCCCTTGGTACCACAAAATTAAAAGGGCTGGGGATGTAGCTCACTGGTAAAGCACTATAATTACCAGTACTGCAAAAAAGAAAAGAAAAAAAAATAACAGCAAGCACCTACTAGGTGCAAAGTGTCGTGTGCTAGACTAGACATGTTCCAGCTTTAGCCCCCTCTCTGCTCTCCACACAGCAATGAGCCCGGTCACTGTGGTGCTACCTTTCCAGGGCACCCCCCCATGACTTACTTCCTTCAATGAGGCAACTAGGCCCTACCTCCTATAGTGTCCACTACCTCCTGATGGTTTGTTCAAATATGTAGATTGATTCACTGATAAAGACAGAGCCCTCATGATCCAATCACTCCCCCAAGCCCTGCCTCTGAACATTGCTGCTCTGGGGACCCATATTTCAAGATAGGAGCCTCTGAGAAAGGTTTCAGGTACAAAGCGCAAAAGCTGGTACACAGCATGGCTGGGATTCGAATTCAACCCTGCCTGGTTCTTTACGCAATATGAGCCTCTGTGCTATGTGGCGGCCCTCTCTGTCCAGTGCCCACCTCTGACCTCTGGGCATTGCCCTGACAGCTACTCCAGTCACCCCTCATTCACTGGGCAGGGAGTAGGCACCATGATGAGATGGGGGTATATATCAAAATCTAGGCCTCTCTCCTGAAAGAGCTTTTGGTTTATTTGGGTGGGCCAAGCTTTCTACCCCTGTTCCTCTTGTCCACTAGAAAGCCTTCATGTGACAGTGGTTGAGTGCACTGTATATGGACCCCTCCTCTATATGCCAGCCAGGATGCTGGTCTTTCTCTTGATGATATCACTGCATTCCGAGCATTTGTAGGGCACAGGGGATGTAAAGGGAGCAGTAGACCCAGAGTGGATGACAGAATTTCCCTAATTTCTGCTGGTGGCTATTGGGTCCTCAAAAGCATTCCATGTGTTCAGCTGAGGCAGGCACCACACATGCTGACACCTCCCTAATATTTCTTCTGGGCCTGTGTACCTAGGAGATTCTTTCTATGACAGTAGGAGTGGAGGTGCAGAAAAGGGCTAAGTACACAGGAAAAAAAAAGTACCCATGCTGGGTGTAGGGATACACACCAGTAATCCCAGCTACATGGGAGGCTGAGGCAGGAGGACTGCAAGATTGAGGCCAGTCTGGGCAATTTAGGGAGACACTACTTCAGAATAAAAGGAAACAAACAAACGTTTTAATTTTTCTCAAAATGATCTGAGCCACTTTGTTGCTTCTTGGTAGATTCAGATAACAGTGTCATAAGACAGGTTAGAGTCAGGTGTGGTCTCCTGCTGCCCTCCAACCTCTCTAGCAGGTGATAGTGAAGGCAAATGTTAGACCAAATTTGCTATACAAATTGACATTTATCACACAGACATTCAGCAGCAAAGTGGAATCTTTTTTTTTTTGGTGTGTGTGTGTGTGTGTGTGTGTGTGTGTGCGTGTGTTGGGAATTGAACTCAGGGGCTCTCAACCCCTGAGCCACATCCCCAGCCCTATTTGTATTTTATTTACAGACAGAGTCTCACTGAGTTGCTTAGTGCTTTGTCATTGCTGAGGCTGGCTTTTGAACGAAGGATCCTCCTGCCTCAGCCTCCTGAGCTGCTGGGATTATAGGCATGTGTCTCTGCACCTGGCAAAAGTGGGGTCATTTTAAAGATAAAACAGGCCCTATAAAGTAGTTTCAACATCTCAATGAAGTCCCAGCTCCATGTTTCAGGCTATCTGCCCATTCCCCAGGGTGAGGAGCCCATCACATTCTTAGGCAGGCTTTGGTGTCCTCAGAATTTCTACTCATGGCTGGACACAGGATAGCTGGGTGTGGAGCTGTGTGTGTAGGGGGTGTACAGTTACCCCAGCCTCACCTGCATGCAAGGTATAGAGCATTCTAGACTCTGTTTGTTAAACCAAACCTCAAAGGCCTTGGACGTCACCAATGAGAGCCCATTTTTAAATCTACCACAGTTTTGTTTGTTTGCTTTCTAATGTGATAATTAAATTTATTGGTGGCTGAATGATCTACTCAACACCAAAGGATGTGTGACTAGTCCTGGAATGTGCCCACAGCCTGCTGGTGCTGTCTACCTGTGCACTCTGAGTCAAAGCTTTTAAAACCAGGCCTCATATCACATTTATTGTATTGAATTTTTTTAAAAAAATTGTTTTAAAATTAAAGAAAATACTGCCAGGTGCAGGGGTACATGCTGGTAATCCCAGCTACATGGGAGGCTGAGGCAGGAGGATTGCAAGTTTGAGGCCAGTCAGGGCAATTAGGGAGATGCTGTTTCAGAATAAAAGATAAAAAGGGTGGGGGAATGTAGCTGAGTGTAGCGTGCCTCAGGGTCTGATCCCTAGTACCGGGGGAAAAAAATGGAAGCCTGTCACCAACATTGTAACAGAGAACAGAGCTGCAAGTGAACCAGAGTCCAGCACCTGCAGGCTCCAGTGCGCAGCAGTATACCAAGGGCAGCCGGAGGTGGTCAGGGTGGAGGCTCCTGGGGCCAGAGCCAGGAGTTTCAAGCTCTCTGAGGGTGTGAATCAACCGGGGACCCTCCCAACAAGTTGGTTTCCTTGCTGCCTTGTGGGTGTTTCCCTGCAAAGACTGCTGATGCTTGAAGAACTAAATAATTATAATAATGATGATAAAATAGAGATGGCTTTCCCAGCTGAACTGAAACTGGAGAAGACAAGGAGATTCCCACACCCGACTTATTGTTTTTGGCACCAGGCTCCTGCAGCCCCAGGGAGGCAGATGTCTGGGTCTGCTGCTGGCCTCTTTGAGTTGTGGTCATTGGGGGGACAATGGGGAACCTCTGGGGAATTTCAGAAGCATCTGCAGGGATTTTCCTCCCCCAAAATGGCAGGCTGAGAACTAGAAGCAAAGAAGGGGATACGCTCTTCTCTCTTGCCTTACCCTCTTGTGAATGCCTAGAAACTTCAAGACCACCTGGGTGTTGTGGCACATACCTGTAATCTCAGTGACTGTGGAGGCAGAGGCAGGAGGATTGCAAGTTTGAGGCCAGCCCAGGCAATTTAGTGAGATCCTGTCTTAAAATAAAAGAAAAGGGACTGGGAATGCAGCTCAGTGGCAAAGCGCTTGCGTGATGTAGGGAGAGGTCCCGGGTTCAACCTCTATGACCACACAAAATGAAAAGCAGGAGAAGCCAAAACCTCAAGACGAGGAGGCTGAGGCAAGTGGATTGCAACTTTGGAGCCAGCCTCAGGAACATAGGGAGGCCCTGTTTCAAAATAATAAAAAAAAAGGACTGGGAAGGTAGCTCAGGGGTAAAATGCCACTTGTTTCAAACCCCAGTACCAGAAGAAAAACCCCCATCAACAACAACAATACAACCTCAAGGCCAGGTTCCTGGGGAAGAAGCCCTCAATCTGCCCGGACACTGGTACACTGGGAAAGAAGCAGCCAGACTCATCCTGGTGGGTGGCTGCATATGTTGCACCTGGCGACCTGACAGATTCAAGGAGAGTACATGGCCATTGCTTCCTTACTGCCCCCTTGACAGGATGCCCAGGGAAACATGGATTCCACAGATAGATGTATCATTAAATGCAACAAAAATGCACAATGCTGAGGCCCTGGGTTCAATCTCAAGCACAAGTGCACAGAAAGCATACTGTCTTCTTCGTAGACCTAAAGCAGTAATCTTGTACAAAGCAAACACAAGTCTGTCTCAAAGGAACATGAGATGGGGGAGTGCCTGAATGAAAGGAGGGAATTTACAGTTATGTGGTTGGCTCTCTCTAAAATGGCATTGACCTTGGCTGTGGTGAAGGTGAGAGATGGGAAAGGAAGAGATGGAAGTGAGGCCTGGTAACAGCTGTCTCGTGGCCTCATTCTAGGCCAGACAGGCAGTGCTTACTGACATGAAATTCTCAGGACAATCTCATGAGATCTGTGCTATCAATACTCCCATTTTGCAGATGAGAAACTATAAACCAGACAGCCCTTTGCTTGAGGTTCTCCAGTGAGGCAATGAGGAAGATGGATTGGAAAGGGGATGGGATTGCTTATAATGCTTCCTTTGGTTCTTTGCGGGAGCTGTGACAATTTCTCATTACAACCACCCAGCTTTCTCTCACCTCAGGCCCTTTGCACATACTGTACATTCTATCCTTTTCCTTGACTCCTTCCTTCTCTTCCTTCAGCATGTAAGCCAAACCACTTTTGACCCTTATTTTTCTAGCTTCATTTGTATTATCTATTTTTCTTCTCAGGATTTGTTCAAAACTGTTTAAATCATTATTCTCATGATCTTCTATTAAAAGTTAGCCTTAGGGCTAAGTTTTAATACCGCTAAGCTGCCATCCCTCCCCCCTTAGGGGCTGGGGTTGTAGCGAGAGAATGCCCGACTAGCATGTGTGAATCCCTGGGTTTCATCCTCAGAACCACATAAAAATAAATAAATAAAATAAAGGTATTGTGTCCAACTACAACTAAATATATATATATATATATTTATTTATTTTTTAAAGTTAGCCTTAGCTGGGTGCGATGGCACACGCCTGTAATCTCAGTGGCTAGAAAGGCTGAGGCAGGAGGATTGCAAGTTCAAAGCCAGCCTCAGTAAAAGTGAAGCTCTAAGCAACTCAGTGGGACCCTGTCTCTAAATGAAATAGAAAAGAGTGCTGGGGATGTGGCTCAGTGGTGGAGAGCCCCTGAGTATAACCCCTGGTATCCATCCCCCCAACAAAATCCTCAAAAAAAAGGCTTTTTCATCACTCTAGCAAACAGGCCCCAGCAGGGAATAGTTGCAATCCTACTGCATTGTTGTACCCTCAGTCTTGGCACACAGTAGGCACACAATAAATAAATAAATGTTGAATAAACAAGTGAACCAAGGAGGTTATAAATCTTCCTCCCCAAAATGACTGATTCTCAGGGGCTGATGCCAGTTCTCCCCACAGAGAGTGAGACTTTCAAGTAATTATCCAGCAAGCAAAAGTTGCAAATTTCAGATTGCATATATCCAGGTGACAGGTGTCATTTAAGTTAAGTGTGCATGTGTGTGTGCACATACAAGTAGAAATATGTAGGGGAGAAGATGGTCACTGGGTCACTTACTACAAAGAATCATTTTTTTTAACTGGTATTGGGACTTGAATCCAAAGATGCTCTACCACTGAGCTCCATCCCTAGCCTTTGTGTTTTATTTTGAGACAGTATCTCCCTATGTTGCCTAGGCTGGTCTTGAATTTATGCCCCTTTTGTCTCAGCTGCCCTGATAACTGGGATTACAGGCATGTGCCACTGTGCCTGGCTTGCAAAGCATCTCTTAAAAGACCCTGGGAACTCTTCAGGATCTAATTTAGAGGCCACAAAAGGAACTCTAACATAGGATTTTATTGGGGGTGGGGGGGTGGATACCAGGGATTGAACTCAGGGGCACTCAACCACTGTGTCACATCCCCAGCTTTATTTTGTATTTTATTTTGAGTCAGGGTCTCACTGAGTAGCTTAGCACCTCCCTTTTGCTGAGGCTGACTTGAACTTGCAATCCTCTTGCCTCAGCCTCCTGAGCCACTGGGATTACAGATGTGTTCCCCTGCTCCAGGCTCTACAGTTTTACAAGTTTGTTTTTGTTACTGACTAAACTCTTGCATTCACCAGATCGCTCTGGATGATACACTTGCCTCTTCTTGGAAATTCAGAGCAGTAGCCTCACTTCCTCCAGTTCAGAGACACATTCTCAAGATGCATCATTTGGGAGAATGGCAGCTCTTTGACTTCCCCTTGTCCAGCCACATGACGACTGAGGGAAAATGCCTATTTATGTGAGTAAGTCTTTGTTGTTTTCAAAATCATCAACTTGTAATCTTTCTTGCATTTATGATGTTGGTTTCTTACAGTTTACTCTGGGTTTCTCAACCACTTCTCTGAACAGGGCAGAAGAAGTTGCCTCCTCTAAATCTTGATCCACCTAAAGCAGATGAAATTGAGGTCAGAAAATGCCTTTAAAGTGTTATAATTGCCGTGTGCAGTGGCACAGGTTGTAATCCTAGCAGACCTGTAATCCTAGCAGCTCAGGAGGCTGAGGCAGGAGGATCACAAGTTTAAAGCCAGCCTCAGCGAAAGCGAGGCACTAAGCAACTCAGTGAGACCCTGTCTCTAAAGAAAATATAAAATAGGGCTGGGGATGTGGCTCAGTGGTAGAGTGCCCCTGGGTTCAATCTCCAGTACAAAAAAAAGTTATTGTTTCTATTATTATTATTATTATTATTATTATTATTATTATTATTATTATTATTAGCATTGTGGATTGAACCCAGGAGCACTGTACCACCAAGCTACATACATAGTCTTTTTCATTTTTTTTATTTTTGAGATAGGGCCTTGATAGATTGCACAGGCTGGCCTCAAACTTGAGATCTTCTTGCCTCAGCCTCCTCAGTTGCTGGAATAACAGGTATGCACCTTTGGCCAAAGGGACCTTTTTAACAAGGAAGGGGCCCTAAATCCTGGATTCCCTGCTGGAGGTATGCAGATGGTGTAAAATACATCAACTGAAAATGACTTTCTGGTACAGAGTCACTAGATTGGTGAGAAGCAAGGCCCAGGCTTCAACAAATGTCCCTTGAGACGTTCCTGGTATGAATCCGAGCTCAACAGGGCTAGGGTAGTAAGGGAGACAGTACAGGTTTTTTGCAACTCTGAGATTTTCCTTATAACAACATTTTTCTGGAAGGAGTTTAAAATGAAACAAGCTTTAGAGGAAACAGGAGAAAGGAGGCAGGAGGAGGTCAAGCTCACTCCACACCCTGAGGCACCCTGACCGTAGCCACAGGGACACAGCAGGCAGGTCTGAGGTGGGGGCGGGGTGAGGGCCTCTGCACCCTGACTGTAGCTGACAGGGACACAGCAGCCAGGTCTGGAGTGGGGGCAGGGTGAGGGTCTAGTCACAAACATGCTTCACAGCAGTGCGGTGCGCGCAACTCATCCAAAACAACAACAACAACAACAACAACAACAAAAACTTTGTGTGCTGCTCCAGGACCCTCATCCTTGAGGATTAGTTCCAAAAGGCCTTGGTCATCCCTGCCATCCCCCCACACTCCGCATTCCCCCCCCCTCCAGCTTCTCACCCAGTTCATTCTGTTATCTCCACCTCTGGCCTCTGAGCCTCCTGCAGTTCCCTTAGGACAGAGAAAGGGCAGAGACACTGGCGCCCTTTTCCACCAGATGACCCCCTCATTTGGTCCAACACAACCCATCCCCACCTCGATCCTTTTGTTTGCCCCCTCTCTCCTGGATGTGTATGATCTGCAGTTTCCACCCCCCCCCAGAACCAGGGCGGGGAGCTGAGGGTTGTTCTCCCCCATCTCCAGGAGAGGCAGCCCGCGAAAGGGGCACCCCAGAGCAGAGGCCAATCGCCCCCTCCCCCAGTGTGTGCCATCTGCCACCTGTCAGTCTCTCTCCGGGTCCTCCATCCCAGGCACCAGTGGGGGTGTGGGGGGTGGCTGGTTCGGCCCCTCTTTCCTGGCTCTTTCCTAGGCGCCTAGCGGACTCTGCCCTCACCTGGGCCCTTAGCACTCTTCAGTCTAATCCTGGCCATCCCTGGCTGCAGGAGGTGGCTCCTTGGGGATGTTGGACATTCTTGGACTCACGAACTGGGTAGGGCGGTGGCTGAGGGTGGCCACCCTATTCCAGAGAAAGGGAGGACCTCGGGGCCTAGGTCTTACTTAGTGGATGACCTGGCCTTAGCCTGTCTGGGTATCCTCACGCTCAGTCTCTGCTGTCAGCGTGTTTGCCTGGGCATTGCATTTCTCCAGTCACCCGACTGTACCTTGGAGATGGCCTTGGACGCAAGCCCATGGCCCCCCTGCCTAAGGTCTTTCTCAGCATCCATTGGCCTGCTCTCCCTAGCAGCAAGGGTGCGGGGGTGGCATCTACCTCGGCAATCAGCGGAGCACGGGGTTGGCGAGCAGGGCCCTGCGGGACTGCTAAGCTAGCTGAGGGGGGCTTGGGCCAGGCTGGCTTGCAGGCAGGGAACTGCGGGGTACGGGCACCCTGCTTGGGGCGGGCACCGCTGCTGGGCTGGCCCAGCGCTGCTCTCAGAGGGGAGCGGGTTTTTCCGTGAAAGGTTGCCCTGTGTAACTCGTCTCTGAGGGGACACAGCCCTCCCCTCTCCAAGTGGCAATTTATCAATCCGTGAGATTGATAACCCCCAGCGCCATGCTGTGCACCCGCTGCGCTCTCCTGGCTCAAGGCTCCCTGGCCCAAGGTGGTGTCACTTGCCTGGGAGGAGGAGATGTGGGGGCCTCTTCCCTACCCAGGACCTGGATGCCTGCAGCTGGCAGGGGAAGGGGGACGCTTCAAAGTGAAGGTTTAGGGGAGCCGCCCAGGGAAGACTTTCCTTAAGCATGTGCACTTCCAGGACCCCAGGACCAGCCAGGAGATCTGAGACTCAACTAGTTCAAGAACTACAGGGGCTTGAGGCGCCCCCTGGCAAAACTTTGTGGAAAGTAGCAACTGGTTTGTTTTTGCCATCCTCGGAGGGAAGGGGTGATACTGCAGTTTTCTGGAGATAAGGTGTTAGAGTCCCAGCCTGGAAGTGCACACCAGGCTCAAGAACCCTACAAGTGAGGGTATAGGCTAGCCCAGTTGTGTAAACATTTGTTGGATGTGGGGTAAGAGTGGTCTTGGAACACCAAACCATCCTCAAAAGTCAATTGAGAGGGAACAACTAGATCTGAGGATAATTCTAGTGCGTGGGGCACAAGAAGCAATGCTAGGGTAGCTAAACTGTTTGCTCCCCCATTCTATCAATTTTTGCAGTTTGTAATGCTAATGCATCTGGGTGAGCTTGACAGCCCTAGTGGGCCTTCTGTTCCCTCCTCCCGCCCCCGGTGCAGCCAGAGCCTGGACCTGAGAGCCTGTGCAGTGCCTGCGCCTGCGTGGTGCCTGCGCCTGCATGGTGCCTGCCAATGTCGCCACTGCCGCCTACACAGCCCGGGTTTTGCAGGCGGCTGGAGCTGTATTTCCAGTGCTGTCCATTGCTCGGTGCTGTTGGCTCTCTCTCTGTCTGATCTGAGCCAGAGCAGAGCGGGGCACCCCACAGGATCAGAGCGCTCCTCCGCCTGGACTCCGCTTCTCACATCCTCCTGCTGGGTTTCCAGCCAAGCCTGGTTTATTATTTGTCTCTGCATTGCAGCCCCAGCAGCCAGATTGATAGGAGGAGAGCAAGCGACTGCAAAGAAGACAGGAGCACGAGGGAGGCTGTTGGGCGGGTCGGCGCTGGCTGGAATGCTGGGGAGCCAGGGTGCAGCCTCTGTGCTTCTCCTGCCCGGGAGGACGGGAGTGAAAAACCAGCCTCTATCTCAGAGCAAAGGAAGGGACGTGAGCTTTATCCTTGGAAAGACCCACAGAGTGCTCCTAGGCCCATTCCCACCCTGCTAAGTTGTTTATCTACAAATAACAAAAGAGATCTGCTGCGCCAGGTGTCCCTGACTCAGTCAGGTTAGGTGGGGATCCATAGAAACCCCCTAGCAGCCACCAATCAGCATGAGACAGGGAAATACCTGGGATGCCAGATGACCCTCCCAGTAGTTTATGGTGTTGAGAAACCATGTAGTTCAGCAGGAACACCCCTCTTGGCTTAAGCCAATCAGTTCAAATGAATACCCCTTTTGTATTGACCAATCACCCTTAACCAACTTTTTCCCACCAGTGAATGTGCTAATCATGTTTTAGAGTTGTTATTTGATTTTCCCGAGGTGTGTAATTTGCTAAGAGATGCTATTATGTAGGTGGAGGTCCCTGCCTTCTCCAAAGAATGTATAAAACTGCTGCAAACCCTGGGTTTGAGGCCTCTTAGCGTCACCTGCTGCTGTGTGTGTGTGCAGAGGACCAAGCTAGCTCTAAATAAACACCTCTTTATTACTTACATTGTTCTTGGTCTCTGGTGGTCTTTAGGGGGTCCTGAATTCGAGCATAACAGGGAGCCCGGCTGCAGCCACCTGTTCGTCCTCCTCCTCCACCGCAGCTGCTGCTGCCTCACCCCTGTTTGAGGCTCTGGCCCATAGAAGCAGCTAGCGGGCTGGTGACTTGGCACTGGCCTGGGGATTGGCTGCAGCCGTTGCGCGCCTGCACGCAGCTGCCTGAGGACCCCGCCCCCCCGAACCCCCTTCCTTCTCTGGGGGTAGGCGCAGGACCTAGCTGAGAGCCAGAGAAGGGGGCGTGAGCCAGGGGCCCCAAGCCGAGGCTTCTGAGCCTCTATGGCCTTTTTGAGCACCGACCCCCAAGTAGGCTGAGTTGAGGTACCTCCTCGCCATCCATCATAATCTCCAAACCAGGCATTTGGGCATTTTCTGAGCCATTAATATTTATTTATTTATTTATTTTGTGTGAGGCAGGGGATATTTGAAGCCTTTTTTTTTTTCTGGGTTACTGAGCTCCCACACTCCCAACCACCTCCTGGTCTCCTCCCCTCCTGAGACCTTCTCCACTCCAGCCCCATTTCCCCTCCTCAGATGGGTTCATTGTGAGCTCTGCAACTGGCTGCAAAATCCCTCAAGGGGCGGAGGAGGAGGAGGGTGAGGGTGGGGGTGGGGT
>NW_026006648.1:131555-149965 GCF_001458135.2 Marmota marmota marmota
GGCTACCCGGAGAAGCCGGGGCGGGGGGCGGCTGGGGGAGCCGCCCAACGGAGGGCGACGGAGCACCCGGAGCCCCGGACACATCCAGGCGGAAGCAGGCGAAGCTGCCGGCTTGGTGAAAGGTGAGCAAGCAAGGCCCGGCAGAGGCGCGATCCAGCGAGGAGGGAGGGAGAGAGGGAGGAGGGACCGGCGAGCAGGCGGGCAGCCGGGGACCGCGCGAGCGAGCTGAGAGGAGGAGGAGGAGGCGGCGGAGGAGAAAAAGGGGAGGAGGACGCCAGGAGCGGAGGCGGAGGCGGTGGAGGGGGCATGCTGTGGACACCCTACCCGCCCGGACCCTTTCCGGGCCTGGAGCCACCAGTCGCAGGGACCCGGGCCTGGGGTCGGCTATAAAGGGACTTCGTCGTTCCCTCCTTGCGGACCCCAGGCCTGTGTGGCCATTCCAGGGGTGCGGCCCAACTTGCCAGGGATTGCGAATCTCGATGCTGGTGAGAGGAAGGAAGAGGCAGCGAGGACGGGCGCCCAGGAGGCTGGCAGCATTGAGGCCGTCCATGCTGGCCCGGGGCCTTGCTGGCTTTCTCCAGCACCCTCCTTGTCGCCTGGGGATGTGGAGTGCAGCAGGAGATGCCTGCGTGCTTCAGTTGCAGCATCAGGCAGGGGCACCCAGCGCCCCTCCCCGCCCCCTGCCCCAGGTCTCGCTCCCTGCTGGGGCCGCCACACTTCCTGCCTGCTCTGTGGAGGCCAACTGGTCAGGGAGCCTCCCCCAGGAGTTCATTGTCTGCTCCACGAATGCCGGTTGCAGGTCCCCCAGGGAGCCCTGCAGCCATCCTCTCAGTGTGCCGGGTACTCACCTTCCACACCCAGGCCAGCTTCCTGCACCGAGTCCCCAGGTTGCACACGTTTGTGATGAGATATGGATGTATAGGTACACACACACACACACACACGCACACAGGCACACACACACACACACACACACGCGCGCGCACACACACGCACTCCTTCTCCTTGCTTTGTTTTCTATTTACACCACGTCCCCAGCTCCAGGGGCCCTTGGAGAGCAGAGGCCCTGGGGAGAGGCAGTGCACAGGCTGAGCCCCTCCCCTGCCATTTTCCCCTAACAGGCAGCCCTCTCCTGGCCTGGCCTGCTGCTTTGTCCCAATTCCAGCCCCTCGGATGTGTGCTTAGCTGCCTGGACACACTGAGGGATGACTGAGGAACGGGATGAGAGTGGTTATATGCCTCTGAAGCCTTAAAGTCCTGAGGCCCTTGTCCTCTCCCAACTCCCTTGATGACTTCTGGCCGCAGCCCAGTTCTGCTCTGAAAAGTTCATTTCCTGAAGGCCCATGCGGGAAGGCGCTGGTGCCTTGCTCTCTTCCTGCCAGCCTTGCTCTTGGCTGGAGTGGTTGAGACTGAATCTGGCAATTCAGGTGATACACTAGCCACCTCCCTCCTCCTAAAGTCCCAGGAAAGCCAGTGGCAGCTGGCCTGAAGAGACGCTTCCTGTCATCCTAGAAGAAAACCAACTCAGTTCAACTTTCAGCAGTGGGACTGTACCTCTATTACGCTTTTGGAGAAGTTGGTCTTACTTCTGCTCCTTGTTCTGTATCCCAATTTGGAATAGCCTGTTCTGTCTCACAGAGGTGGGGGTACCAGAGGTGTTCTGATCAAGAGAAGGAAACCAGAAGAGAGACTCCCAGAAGAGAAGAGGGAAGAAGGGACAATGTTTGTCCTTTTACTGAATAGAAGTGCACCCACAGCTTTAAGTAATATTTGATTTCTTTTCTCTTTTCCTGGCTCATTGTTCACTCCTTCTAGAGCCACTTAAGAAGAAGGTATTGGAATTGGAACTACTGGATGCAAAAAGAGATTTCTTTAAATCGAGCAGTTGATTTTGGGTTAAACTTGCATATTTTTTTTTGTAAAGATGCAAATCTTGCTTACCTATAACATGGTGATGTGTCTACAGATCTCCTTATTTTAGAAGGCAAGCCACAGAAAGGAAAGGTAGAACAGTTTGCAGTGAACAGATGGGTGGATGTTTCAGAGTTTCTTGAACCGAATTCTAAAACCACTCTGTGGATCTCAGAGAAAGACTCAAGAATTGGTCTTTAGACTTTCACGAAATGAGCCTTGAAATGATTTTAAATGAATCTACATGTACATGTGTGTATATGTAGCTGACAATTCAAGCAAATTGAGGAAGGAAGATAGGTAGGTGGGAGAAGACTAGTGAAGGCATTTTGAGAAGTGTTGTACATACCAGCCACACAATCTTTCTGCAGAACCTTGACATCGGAAGCCCCCTGATTCTTCCCATGGAGCTTTACATTTTCTAAAAGCAGCCACAAACTTTGTCTCTCACCATTTTGCCTTCTATTCAGTTTACTGGAATGCATAGGGTGGAGATGTGGCCACTTATCAAAGGAGGAATTAAAAGAGTAGATAATTTGAATAGATAAGAGTTACAGCAGGTGAGGGATTTATTGCTTTTCAAGAACTGCCCTCCTTCTCCAAAGCAATATTCAAAACTGTGTGCTTAAGTGTGGACAGCTTCGCACCAAGTGTTTGAAATGGCAAGGTCTTCACCTTTAAAGATGCTTGAAGGTGCTTCTTAAGGAACAGTGGTACCTTTTACATTTAATTTTCTTTTATTTTGCCTCCATTGCTGTGTGTCAGGGCTAATGTGGAGGCATTGTGGACTTCCCCAGCTCCGTGCATTCTCCAGTGGAAGTTGCTTGACTGTAATTCATAATTGATCTTGGAAATTTGAAAGCCCGTAGCAGGAAGGAAAGACAGAAATTTAACAATTTTGAATGGATGCTCAGAGAGTGTGATTTAAAAGCATAGGTATTGCTGCTTTGAAAATCAAAAGGCCTCAGGGGGGGGCTCACTTCCCACTTTGGGGACACAGCCTCCCTCTGGAATGGGGGGTCATTTTTCCCCCAGGGGATGTTTGTCCTTCTTTGGAAAGCCCAGATTTACTGGAGGGAGGATACCCAACAAATAGAGAAGGGGGCTGGGGTGGTAGGGCAGGGAGTGAGCAGCCTCATAGTTTTTTCAAATCCTTGTGATTTTGTTAAAAAAAAGAAAGAAAAAAAGGAAAAAAAAACCCCAAAAATCCATGAATGTTACAAAAGTCGCATTTTCTGACTGATTTCCTACACCCCTTTCCCCTTTTTTGAGTCCTGGTGGTGCAGCGTGGTAGTTGCAATGATTTGTTCCCTTTGATAATTTTGGCCTCATTCTCCTGGCTGTTCCCATCTCACTCACTGATGTTATTTCAGCTGATGATATCAGATGGTTCGGTAATGATTACCTAGCAGTTCCCTCTGTCACTCAACGTTAAGGAGCCCTGTCTCCCTTTACCCTATGGCTGGCTGCTGGTGGCTTCCTTAGATCCGTGCAACTGCTTCTCTCATTTCTATGGAAAAGGAATACATATTTTTTTCCCAGTCTCAGTTTAAAACTTTTGAATAATTTGTATTGCTGTCAGTTTTTCTCCATCTAGCAACTGCCTGTTAATTACAGTTTGTAATATTAATTAGCACTCAGGCTGTGTCCACATACCCCCACCCCAACATCCAAAACCACCCCCAGTGACTTTTCTCTCCTTCCCTCCCCTTCTTTGTCTTCTTCTGCCAGCCCTGAGCTCCTCCAAAGTCCATTTTATAAATTTGGTAGTCTAGGGACCTGGGAACAGTGTAGCTCACCATTGCTAGTGTTTCCATGGAAATAACTGAGATGTAATAAATAGAGGCCTTCTGAGGTTACAGGTTTCTTGATTAGTCTTATACCACATACAAGTGTAAATTGTCAACATTTGTTTGGCTAAATGTACATGATCTTGCAGGAAGGGCAAAACAAATCGTTTGTATGTTCCATAGCTTTCTATGTGGATTGGGGTAATTGATATTTAATCCTAATGTTTAATCCCCCCATTTAAGTTACCTATTCTTAGCTTTGGATAGGCCTGTTTCATTCTAGAAAACATTCTTTATGTTTAGTAATTACTGTTTAGATTCTTACATCTGTTTCCTTGCAAAAACTTAATAAACAATAAAATAAGATAACTATGTGCCTCTGGCAGGAGAATCCTGCTAAACGTTTAACTATAAGGTGCCGGATGTACATTAATAATGAAAAGTGCAAAATGCTGGTGACTTAACAGTCATAAAGTAATTCCACAGAACCCGCCAGCCCTGGCAAATGTTGTGGCCTGCTACAGCGTGTTCACAGAGGAGGAGGAGGGGGAACCATGCAAGGAGGAAACCGCAGCTAGACATCTTGGAGTACAGCTCTCCTGGCTGGAGTTGGAAGGCTGGGGATCTGGTTCAATCTAATACAAAGTTGCAATAATTGCTATATCGGTAGCCAACTCTAAAGCTGGTGGCTGTGGAATTTTTCCCCTGATGTAGGATTTAATAGTCTAGCAATTAGATGCATTGATTTCTCTTAAATGTTCATTTGGATGTGTAAATGAAAGGAACTGACCACTGAGGCCAGCGTGCAGACTTGCTGCCTGGCTCTGGAAAACTTATTTAGGTAGCAATGGTGGGAGAGTGTGTTTTCAAGGCAGCGTTAGGACCAGCTCCCTCTTCTTTCAACATTACTCCCCATTTTATCAATGAAATGAAGGGAGCCTGTTGTTCAAACACTGTTGAAAAAGACACAACAGTGTCTACTTCTGTCTGAAAAAGTAAAAGCAACCATTGCTGCCTCTGGTGCTTCGAGAGTAACATCTTTGTCTCAGGGTGACTCGACTTGGTTGCATACTTTTGGCATGTGGTCTGTTGGATATCAGAGGGACAAAACATTTTGTCTGAGCTCTTCAGCAGAGTGTCTTTCTCTCTTTCTCTCCTCCTTCACAACATTCTAAGACTTGGAGCTACCTGTACCAGGAGCTCTGTCAAGCCCTGAGTGAGGGTGACCTCCTTTGGGTGTTAAGGCCATCATCTTGGATATTTTGGAAGGCTGGTGGCTGGATTCATCAATGGTTCAGAAAGTGTGTAGATTATAAACTCTCTTGAACATTAGTTCCCCCTTACTTCCTGCTCCAGGACATGAAGTTTTCCTTAAGTGTCACTAACTTATGGTATGCAGGCATCTTAACTGTTTGGAGGTAATCTAGTGATGGATGGCTAGGTTCCTGATGGCCCCATCTATTTTGCAAGGTGGGTGGGTGGCTTTAGGTGCTTGCTTGTCCTGAACCCTGGCTGAAGTAAAGTCCAGACTTGTCTATGCATGGTACACTGATGTTTGCAAAGAGTATCATCTTTATGTCTTGAAAATATTTGTATAGATATCAGGGTTTTTTCCTATCTGAGTGAGTGTCTAGGACAATTAAAACAGAAGAGGACCTTGGAAACTCTTAGTGCCTGGTTATAATAGGTAACCTCAATAGGTGTGGTTGGGCCAATTTGTCAATTTCTGCAAATTCCCATTGGCTTGCAAGGGTGTTTTGTGTGTAGATATATTAGTCTGTAATAAGAGTAGTTTTGCACCCAAAATGGACTAGTGAAGCCTGGATTGGTTATATATCCCACTTGAAATTTTCAGCGCTGGCTGTCAGTTCCCTTAGCCTGCTGTGGGCACCAGGCAGGGTGAAGTGAGTGGGGAGATAAAGATGGAAACTTTTGATTCATAGCATACTTGCCAGGATGGGGTGGCAGTCAGTGACTGGGGTTGTACACTCAGTAAATAAAAATACTTACTGCTTTCAAGGATCACCAATTAGCTGGTTGCTCCGCATGGCTCTTTTGAAGGAGAGTGCTGTTTTACCTATCTTCTTGTAGAAAGGTTTGATTTTTAATATCTTGTGAAAAGGATTCTCTTTGTCTTGATTGATGTCAGGAATAAAAGCATGATGGTAATATCCCTTTGAAAGCTATTGTATTGTCAGCCTTGCCTGACAGCTGGAGGGCCTCCCAGCATTATAGATTAGTGCTATGAAAACACTGACATTTTCTTTGTTATGTTGCTGTTGTTCTACTTGCAAAGTCAATTACACAATGTCGGAGCTCAGTTACCCAGTTGACTTTGGAAGTAGCAGTGTATTTCATTGTCTTCTTGAAGATATAATTTCATATTGTTATTGTTGCTTTGTTTTTTTACTTTTGAACATACCTCCCTCCCTGGTTACCTCCCCTTCCATGTGCTAACTGCCCCCCCCCATGCCCCGGCATAGTCTGAACATGTGAGCAAGGCAAACACTCTGGTATCAATTGTGACCGTCCAAATTTAAAGACCACTACATCATTATCTCTAAATTCTGCTCATCCACATCTCAGTGGCTTTTTATTGATATAGTGACTACAGCAGCCAAGATTCATAAAAAAAACCCATCCAACGAGATTATAGTGTTGATAATCTCTTATCAAGTGGGTTGTTCTCTGGATTGGAGGTCACTAAGAATGGCAAATTCAGAGCTTGCTTTTTAATATTTTTCCTCTTCCCACTTCCTAGAACCTGCAATTTGAGCTGAACCAGGTTCCCTGGTAGATGGGACCCTGGCAAACAATTTTATGTTGTTGTTGTTATTGTTATTATTATTATTATTATTATTATTATTATTACAGACGTAGCATTCAGCTAGAGCCCTTGAGTTTGGGATTTAGGATCCTGGATGGCCTTTTGTCACGGGTGGAAGTGGTCTCATAGGAGAAGCATACGGTTCATTCTCCCACTGCAGATGACAAATCGGGTTTTAAGGTCTTGTTCTGAGGGGATTCCAGTCTGCCTTTTTGGGCACACTTGGGCTTGGGAAGGATTTACATCTCTGTGTGAAATCTTACTACTAAATGGAAGGAAGCCTCGACATGTCTAAAGCTGAAAATGGTTCCACAGGGTGTTTTTATTCACCTGCCATCTTCACCATCCCTCCCTTCTCCAGAAAATCTGAAAGTCCCGAGTTTCCTAACCTGGTCACGGAAGAGGTGGTCACCTGGAGCAGGGGCTTGCAGAACCGTATCTCTCACCCCACAGAACAGGGTGTAGGAGATATGCTGGCGCTGCCCACCACCAGGGGATCCATCAGGAAACTCCGTCTGAGGACACTAATTGTGGGCCCCCGAAGTTATTATTATGAATCACCAGACAAGAGCCTGTGTTTGCCAACTATTTGTCAGGACTAATTTTGTTTTTCTTCAATAATTGAAAATTAATGTCTTGAAGTGAAAGCAGATGTTCATGTCATCTTCTGAATTGGGATATAAAATGGGGCTCTGTGGATGTGCTCACTAATCTAACAGCAATTTCCCTCTCCTCCATAATGGGGGTTGTTCGGCCTAGGTCACCTAAGGCCAGAGATTGGGAGCTGAGAGAAGGGGGCCTAGGTGGCACTCCTTATGCTCCTTGGGAGTTTGGGAGGGAGACTGCGCCAATAAAAATCATTTTGATTTAGCTCTGAAACTTGGAGAGTTCATTGTTGAGGATGTTCATTCTCTGGAGACATATTTGCTGAGATAATTCAAAGCATTGTGCTTGGATAGGTAAGGGGAGCCCTGGCAGGGGGAGAGTGGCTTCCTACAGATGTATGGGTCCCCAACTGTCATGTCCTTTTGCTGTTGCATGGTGAAGCTGCTTAAAGTCACGCATTCCTGGGCCTGGATCCCAGAGAACTCTGCTCACCTGGCTGACCTCAGCAGGGGCTCAGAACTCTGTGTCTCTCCTTTTTTTTAAAAATGGGGATAAAATATACATAATATAAAATTTACATCTTAACCATTTTTAAGTAGTATTTAAATACCCAACATTGCAGCTGACACCACCTCCAAGTAGTGATGGTTGGGGGAAGGCCATCAGTTCAAACTTCAGTCTTCCAGGGCAGATGTGAAAAAACTGGCTCAGAAGATGATGTGGGGTTTCCAAAGCTCATGGTTCTTTTTCTTAGTCCAGAGTGAGAGGTGAGTCAGGTCTGCCTGCCCCTAAGAGAGAGCAGGAGCCTAGTCCCATCAGGGCCAGTGGGACTGGGGTGCCTGAGACAAGGACAGGAACTTTCTAGTGATCTGGTGACCATTCCCAGGATTAGAACAGTTGCCCTCTCTTTGGGGGGTGCCATTCTTCTGGAGACTAAGCCTGGCTGGGTGAGAGCTCCCATAGTGGCCCCCATAGGCCAGACCTCGAGTGGCTCCCGCACTTGCCTGCCAGGTTCCAGGCAGCATAGGCTCACCCAGCCCAGTGCACTTGGGGCAGGTTTGTCTGTGATGGGGAGAAGGGAGTAGCAGCTGTTACAGGATGGCCACCTGGCTCTCTTGATTTGTGGTGTCCTTGAAGCCCCATGTTGGGCCTGTAGGTCTGGGCTTTGCCTCAGCATGTGGTCTCCTGCTCCTCTGCTTCCTCCAAAGTGCTGGGAAAGTTTTTCCTCCCCTGATTTCCCTGTAATTGAGATTTGCCCTTTCGTTACCTGGGCATGAATTATTTTGTGCAGTGTTGTCATTCCCTGTCCTGCTGTGAGGTTTATCTATTCTGTTGATCCTAATTAAATAAAACATACTGTTCACCTAACTCCTGTTGCACCAAATTTTACCTGCCTGAAGGCACAGTGATGGCCATCTGGGCCTGGTCAGGGAGCAGGGCATTCCTGGAGATAGTGGGGGTGGGGGATTGGGAGGGTTGGTTGGGGGGATGGCCGGCGAGGAGCTGTACCCCTTGGCCTGGGTGCGGTGGGACTATGGAGCACCGGCAGCATACAGTGTGTTTCTGCTTTCTGAACAAGAGGTTTGGTTTTTTCCTTAGCCCCATTGGGGCTGTAGGTTTGAATTTGGGGAGACGGGAGACAATCACCAGCTCCAGGGACTCCCCAGGGATAGGATAAGGGAGGAGAGCAGGCTGGCAGCCTGGTGGCGGGAAGACGGAAAAAAGGGACAGTTTCTCATCACATGAGGTGGAGGCTGCAGAGAGTTCTGGGTTCTCTGGGGATCCGCGAGCGGTACACCTGTTCTTGGTGTCTCAAGAGAGCGTCTGCAGATGCCCTGTGCCCCCCAGAGGGACAGTGGTCAGCCAGAGCCCTGGGCATGTACATTGGGAAGATTCAGGCCTTTACTATTGTTGCCTTTGAATCTCTCAGAATCCTGAAAAACACGGAAAAGGGACCCTGGAGTTCCTTCATTCAGATGTGTGTGTGTGTGTGTGTGTGTGCCTGGACCTGCACACTGCTGTTCTCAGGGAGCTCCCTCTCTCTCTTTCTGTGCCAAATCCGTGCATCTTTAATTTCACACATCCATCTGCAATCTGGCTCCCACAATTTAGGTGTGTGTGTACTCATTCCACCTGTTGGGGCCACAAAGAACCACTCAGGTTCCCAGTCCCTAGAGCAACCCTGTTGAGAGCTGGTCGGGCTGGTCTTACCTTCCTAATGGGAGAGCACCTTGCCTGGCACAGGGCAGACTGGGATGGCCTCCGGGACCTCATGCTCCATCACAAATAAGGACCCAAGCTGGGATTCTGGGCCACTGTGTTTAAAAATAAAATGACTTCTGAACTGAATGAGTGAAGGTGTAAACTTTGAGGGATTGAACCGGTGAGCAAGTGAGTAAGTGAATGATCAGGTCATGGCAAATGAATTCTTAAGAGAAACAGCGAGTGGGTGAGCTCCCAGGCAGGACTTGGGCTCCCCTGGGTGTTATTCTCTCTAGTGTCTCCTGCCCTCCTGGTCTCCCTCCGCCTTTTTTCCTACTCAGGAGGTGAGGCTGCTAGCCCTCGTGCCCCGGAGCTGGGGTGGCTTGTACCATCCTCTTCCTTCTCAGGTGCTCCATGCGGTGAGATGGTAGTTGCCGCTCATGGGGGGCCTGTGCCCTGTATGGTCCTAGGCTTGAAAAATAGTATTTTAAAAATGATAAAAGCAATATGAGATTTTTATATTAATTTGAAATAAAACAGAATGTTTGACTCAATAAATTTCCATCCTGCTGCTTATGGTCATTCTGCCACAGAGATACAGGGGTCAGACGGGACATCCTTAACTGGCTTGGTGCTGGCCAGTGCTGGGCAATTCAGCTACCATTGAGTGGCCTTCAGGACCCTCCTCATCTTTCAGGGAGGGTTTGCCCCAGGATTAGCACTAAGAGTGAGGGGTAGGGTCGGGAGAAGGAAGCAGGAGGGAGGAAATGGGCAGTGCTCGCAAGGAAACCTGCTGCCCAGAGTAGGAAACCAAGGCTCACTCTGAGCTGGCAGAGTGGTGCATGCTTGTGATCCCAGCAAGTGATCTCTGGAGTCTGAGGCAGGAGCATTGCAAATTTGAGGACAGCCTTGGCATTTTAGTGATGCCCTTAACAATTTAGCCAGATTCTATCTAAAAATTAAAAAATAAAAATAAATAAAAAGGGCTGGGGATGTAGCTAGGTGGAAAAGCACCTCTGCATTCAGTAATCCCCAGTTCTGTAAAAACAAACGAACAACCCTATCTCCAAGGTGAGGCTCAAAAATGCTTCATTTTTCTTGTGGGGGATGGGTATGGGTTGGAGGCAATGTGTTCCATGATCTGGGGGAAAATAGTATCCTCTTTCAGTCTTAGTTTTCCTATCTTGAAATGGGATGGAACCAGTTGGATCAGCTGCATGTCTTATGTGCTATAGGATTTTAATTCCTGGAACACAAGAAGTGGCAAACACACAAAACTTGGGTTTTAAAATAATGCAGGCTAATCTGGGTGCGGTAGTGCAGGCCTGTAATCTCAGCAACTCGGGAGGCTGAGGTGGGAGGATCGCAAGTTCAAAGCCAGCCTCAGCAATGGCGTGGCACTAAACAACTCAGTGAGGCCCTGTCTCTAAATAAAATATAAAATGGGGCTGGGGATGTGACTCAGAGGTTGAGTGCCCCTGAGTTTAATCCCCAGTACCAAAAAAAAGTTTCTTTTCCAAGTGCTGGGGCCACAGTGGATACATCTGAGTTGACTGCTCTAGGGCATCTGCTGCAGGGCAGCTGGGTTCTTTCTAGCCCTTTATAAGGTTTAGGGTGAGCAACAGATTAGGAGAGGCTTGAGGCTTGATGGTGATGTTTCCAGGTGTCTGAGAGGGAGAGTTGGTGGTGATGGGAATCTTTGGTCCCAGCTGGGGGTGTCCCAGGCTCTTTGGCTCCAAGTGTTCTGCAAAGCATTTCTGGTCATCTGGGTGCTGCTGTAATCCAGTGGTTACCAGTCCAGACACATATCCATTCAGAGTCACCAGCCCTGATCCCTGGGTAGGACACATGGAGGGACAGTGAGGACCTGGCTCTTTGGGCACCATGGGGCTCTGTCTTCCTCTTGTGCCCCGTTCCTCCATGAGATTCTCACAGCAGCTTTCTGATTTACTTATCTCCATTTCACAGGTGCGCAGACTGAGGCACAGAAGTCCCTTGCCCAAGGTCATACTGCTGGAAGTAGCAGAGCTGGGATTTGAGGGCAGGCCTTATCCAGGTCCTGAGCCTGAGTCAGTCACCACCACCTTTATTTATAACTACCTCTGTGGCTGTGAAGGACAACTGAGGCCCACCTCTGGTCTGGGTGAGACAGCCATGAATAAAGGCACCTAGGGGGAGCCCTCCTTCCCACCCATCTGTGCATCCGTGGAGTTCTGTCTTTAGGGCTGTCCATGTTCTAATATGGGGGGGGGGCGGGATTTACATCTTAAAAAAACAGTCCCACTCCTTTCCCAGAGCACTAGCATCTTGGGTGCTCCCTTCCCCAGGGCATTTTCAGTGGTGCCTTTACAGTAGACCTGGGTGTGTACACCTGTATGTGTCAGTTTAAACACAGATGGTGCCTGCTACTCTCTGGCTATACTGACTCTCATTCCATATTTTCATGTAGCAGAGATTTCAGTTTTGGTTGCACAATTAGCATCATTGTAGGAACTCAAAAAAGAAAAAATAACTTGACCTGGGCCCAGCGTCTGGAGTCTTTGAGGAGGGGTTCCAGGTCAGTGTTTCTTTGAAAACTTCCTGGGAAACTTGAATGTGCAGCCAGGGTTAAGGATTGTTGGTGAAGGAGTTAGCACCAAGTGTGTGTCACACATCTCCACACTACAGCCAGAGGGGCTCTATGGAGAGGATGCACCAGAATTATTAATTGTTTTCATGGAGTTGGGGATCAGACCCAGGAATTTCAGTACCTTAGGCAAGAACTGGACCACTGAGCTACATTCTCAGACCTCTAGAACAGTCCTCTAGCAGTGGACATAGAGTTGCTTTCTAGTGTTTTGCTGTTAGTGACAGTGCTGCAGCGAGCATCATCAGGTATCGATTTTTGTGTTCTTTTTTGAGTATTTCTTAGGCTGGACTCCTAGAAGTGGAATTGTTTGGTCTAAGGGTATCACTCCAAAAATTTGATACTTTTTTTTGTACTATGGATTGAAGTCAGGGGATACTTGGCCACTGAGCCATATCCCCAGCCCTATTTTGTATTGTGTTTGGAGACAGAGTCTCATTGAGTTGCTTAGTGCCTCGAGTTGCTGAGACTGGCTTTGAACTTGTGATCCTCCTGTCTTAGTCTTCTGAGCCTCCGGGATTACAGGCTTGTGCCACTGCACCCAGCAATTTGGTACATCTTTCTGAGTCACCTTGTGTAAAGGCTGTGCTGGGGAACTCTTCAACAACAGGGTCCAGGTGCATGGCACGTTCCTCTGAACCCTTGCTCACCTAGGAGGTTTTCTTTCTTCCCTTTGTTTCTATCATACCCCCCCGCCCTTTTATCTTTTTGCCCATTAGGCAAGCAAGACATTGCACATTGTTTTTGTTTGTACTTCTTTTTTTTATTATTAGCAAATTTGACCACTTTGGTTTCATTTCTTCTCCGGGCAGCTTGGCTGCACTGGGTGCAGGGCAGGCTGCACCCAGTAGGCATCTCTTTCCTTCAGTGAGTCCTTCAGTCCTTTCTCCACCTCCCTTCCACACATCCATTCTTCCATCTAAATCCGGAGCATCTTACCAGCTGAGCTTAGCCTGGACTCTCAGGAAGATGCTTGAGAACCAAGAGGAAGCCATGTGTTCAGGGATCCCATAGACTGGAAGGGTATGAGGCCTCAATCCCCAGACCAGACAGGGCAGTCCAACATTGAGGTCCAGGCTTAGGGCTGGGGGGGTGGGGGAGTTGGGGGAGATTCTTTTTGATAGCGGAAATCTGGCAAAGCATAGGGAATGGCATTTTGTTTGGACCCTGAAGGGTGAAATCAGACCACAAGGAGCATCTAACATCAGAAGAGCACCCTTGGGTAAAGGTGCCAGCCTGTGTTCTTTACAGGCAGGGTCTCATTTAATATTGGCACTAATTGACGCTTAGGTGGGGGTCTCAGGCTTTCTTTTTCATGAGCAACAATGGATCTTGGAGAATCTTCAGCTGAGCATTCTTCTCATATGGATGGTCAGACTTGCCCAGAGAGATGCAAGTCAGGTGTCCAAGGTTATACAGTGACCTTGTGGCAGAACTGTGCCTAGGGGAGGGGCAAGATCTGCTGGGGGAGATTGCTGCAGCCACTGACCCAGGCTAGGACCCACTTTGGAGACAGCCTGGAGACCCCTAAGCTTCTGGAGTGTGGGGAAATTCTGAGCAGTTGGGTCTGGGCTCCCAACCCTGCTCCCACACACACTTTCTGTGTTACTGCTAGTCTTAGTTTATTTTCCTCCCTCCCAGGGGAAGTGTGAGGATGGCTCCCTGAAGTGTGGTGGTGTAGACCTGTAATCCCAGTGATTCAGGAGGCTGAAGCAGGAGGATCACAAGATCAAACCCAGCCTCAGCAACTTATTGAGGTCCTAAGCAACTCAAAAAGACCCAGTATCAGAATAAAAAAAATAAAAGGGCTAGGGCTGTGGCTCAGTGGTTAAGTACCCCTGGGCTCAACCCATAGTTCAAAAGATAGAAAGAAATCTTAAGGGAGAGAGAGCTGTAGGTTGAGTAGCCATACAGAGGAGAATTAGTTATTTCTTCTGGTGGGATCCCACTGCAGACTCTCCCTTCCCTCTCATCTATATCTATGCTCAAAATGCAGCACTGGAGATAATGGGCAGGAAACAACAACAAACTTTTAATCTGTCGCCTGCTGGGTGACACCTAGCCCTCTTCGTGATGCCAGATTGTGCATCCCTCCTCATGTCAATACTCTCACCTCACCAGAAGACTGCTGCCCATCTCAGGAGCCTCCTGAGCCAGGCACAGTGAAGGTGGCTGTGTGGGAGGGCAGAGGTATGCCCCAGAATGGGTTACCCATGTGTCTGTGTGTGCACGAGTCCATGTGCTTGTGGGTATGTGTACTTGTATGTGAGTGTGTTTGTGCTGGTGTGCTCATGTGTGCTCACACATGCATCTGTACATGTGTGCATGAGTCAATGTGAATGGCCTTGTGTGTCTGCAGCTGGGGGAAAGGACTTTTGTCATTGCTTGCCTGGTTCAGAATCTCAGTACAGGGGCTGTGTTACTTTGGGTATCGTTTTTACCCAAAGTTTGGAACTCCTAGGTTCATAGGTT
Source organism: Marmota marmota marmota (assembly GCF_001458135.2). Taxonomy (NCBI): domain Eukaryota; kingdom Metazoa; phylum Chordata; class Mammalia; order Rodentia; family Sciuridae; genus Marmota; species Marmota marmota. Next base: position 145,990 of record NW_026006648.1, read on the forward strand.
TGCACCCAGAGAGAATGCACATGGGTGAATTTACTTTATATGCATTCATTCAAATAATTTGAGCATCTTCCGTGTGTGGAACACTGTGCTAGACTCAGTCCTATAAAACCAAAGTAGCAAGTTCTTTCTTCTAAGAATCAGTTGACCATTTATAAAGCTGTGGTCATGAGGGTGGTTAAAAAGTATTTTCTATGGCCAAATTCATTTGGCAAATGCTGGAATAAACAGTTAAAAAGTTTTTAAAACCTTTAGGGCTTCTCTGAGCCTTTAAAATCCTAATGTAGGACTCAGATATTTTTAGTAGTTTGTGATATCCAAACTTATTAGATTACTCTTTGTGGAATCTTCTTATGTTGGACACAGTTTGGGTTTCATGTCTTTTAGGGTTGACATTATTTATTGGGTCTTCATTTGTTCATTCATTCAGCCCAAGTGTTTACTGAGCACCTATTATATGCCAGGTATGCTCAAGGTGCCGAAGCTCCACAGGTGAGAAGACAGGAAGTGTATTCTAGTAAGATCGAGGGGCCCATCTACAAGTATATGGGTCCATTCATCCTGGAAAGCCAATCCTGGAATAGGTAGGGAATGGTGTGGGAAGCTTTCTGGTTAGGGCCATCCTGGAGGTGACACTTGAGCTCAGATGACGGGGGGTTCATAAGGGGATTTGGGGACCCAAAAGTCTTTGCAGTGGATGATTCAGAGGGGCTGGGAGGTTTTGGGAAAGTCTGGAGAGAGGGCTCTCTGAATCTTGCCCTCACATTCTGGGAGCACCTGTTACCAACTCAGTACCCTTTTGGTTTCCCTGGTGCAGTCCTGAAACCAGAGAGAGGCTTCCCCTGGTTTGAGTCAGTTAAATGGGATTGTTGCAGGCACGGGTGTTTCAGGGTTCCAATCTTGTCGTAGGAACCTCAGTGGCTTGGCCCCTTTCTCTGCCCCAGACCTATCTCAATGTAATTCTCACCATGAAAGGAGGAGGATGACTCATCCCTGGGCCTGCCTGCTGTGCACACCACCCGGCCAAGCACCTTGCTTGTGTGCCCATGCCATATCCCCAGCGCCTGGCACAGGACTCACATTCACCCACCCCCCATCTGACAGATGGGGAAATGAGGCCAGGAGGCTCCGCAGCCCATTCCTGCAGAGGCCTGGCCCAGAATCCAACTGTTTTCCAAGCCAGGCTGTGACCTGAGGCTGGTGGTGTGTAGCGGGTGTGACCCAAGGCTGGTGGTGTGTAGGTAGGTGTTGGGGACAACAGAGATTTCCAGGACTGGAGATCTGAGGCCCCTTAAAGCCTCCTGGAGCCTGTCTGCAGAGTGGCCCCATAGGGTTTGGGTCCTGAGAGAGGAGCAGGAAGAGGGAGCAGGTGGGAGGTGGGGTGGGAAGAGGGGGATGGGGAAGCTCGGGGAGGGGCAAGGGTGGGAGAGGGCGCAGAGCAGGGGTGGGGAGGGGTAGGCAGTTGGGTAGTAGTGTGGGGGGAGGGTGGTGGAGATGGGACAGAGGCAGGTAAGGCAGGGGAGGGGCCCTGGGGCCTCTTCCCGCCCCTCTACCTGGGCGAGCCTTGCCCGTGCTTGGGAAAGCGGCCCCTCTTGGGCCCTTGTCTGCCAGGCTTTCTGGGGGGCAGCCCGGGACCTCTTTGAGGCCCCTGCCCTGGGAATGTGTCAGGCCAGCCCCCCCCCTTCCTGTGCGAGGGCTCCAAGGCTAAGGCGCAATAACTCAGGGCCAGGTTTGGGCACAAAGTTGCCACAGCAGGGCTCTCGCTCGCTTGCTCGCTCGCGCTGCCCTGGTGGGGATGGCTTGTTCCGCTCCACGGGCTGCCTGCTCCTCAGAGTCTAGCGCCCCCAGGACTGCGAAGTCCAAGGCACTGCGCTGAGGGTGCAGCCTGGACCCGTCGGAATGTATGGCAATAAAAATACATGCACTTTCCGGCTCCTAGGGACTGTTCTGCGCACTCACTTCATTCATTCCTTAACATGCGCTTCACAGTATCTATGAGTAAGGCCATGATTATCCCCGTTTTTCAGATGAGGAAACTAAGGCACAGCTAGGACCAGATACGATCTGAATATAGGCCTCTCTGACTCCAGAACCGTGTCCTCCCTGTAGGGTGTCCAGGCGTGCATGGATGGTTTGGGCATCTGGGCATGGGGGCCGTTCTGAGTGCATTTGCACATGTCCAAGATATTAAAGATAGGGTAGCAGGCACATCATAGTCATCATTCTGGGTTTGCCATTTCAAATTCATGCACAGGCTCCTTCCTCTGAGGGATATGAGTCTGGGCCAGGTCTTTTGCTGTTGTGGGGTCTCTCTAACTTGGCGAAGGAGACAGTCAGTGGGGTGGGGTATGTGGCAGTGAGACCCCAGTAAAGAGTAAACAGTTCCACCAAGAGGCAATTTCTTGCTGAGAGACTGCTCTGCTTATCTGACTTAGACAGGGTCCTCGGAGAGGACATCTCAGAGGACATTGGTGCAGAATGAAGAGAGGTGACTGCTGAGGAAGGTGTGTAGTCCCTTCTGGCTCTGAGTGCCTTCCCCAGGGTTGCAAATGAGGAAGGGGAAGAGGAGGCTGTGGCCCCTGCCTGTAAGGACCTGAAAGGTTGAAATCTGGGGAATCTTGGGCACGTATGTCTGGAAGGGCAGGGACGAGTGCTGACTGGCTCTCCTGAGAGGATTGGAGCCCAGGTGAAGAAGAGCCAGGGCAGGACAGTGGTAGAGACTGCCTGGCATGGGTGGCATTGTGGGGTGGCCCTCGGTGCATGCACATAGGGTCTGTCTGAAGAGTCCCCAGGGCAGGCCACCTGGACTTCGAGCTTTGACCCTTAAGGTTCTCAGAGGTTCTCATTGGTACCTCTGAGTACCAGGGAGTAGGTTGTAGGATGCTTTCTTGTTTGTCTAATGAGGAAAGGAGGGCCACAGAGGCCAGCAGCCTTGCCTGCTCCACCTGCAGCAGGGCTTGTGACCATCTGTCAGTTGGGATGTTCATTTCCTGAGTCTCCAGATCCCATACAGGGGAGTTTACCAAGGTCTGCCTCCCCCTCACCCTGATGTTAGGGTTGGAGGTGGAAAGGTGATGCTGGTGGGTGCCCCGTTACTACCACCTGAGTCCCTGAGCCTGTTCTAGACTGAGCTAACCCCGTCCAACCAGGATCTAGCTAGTTCAGTAAGAAAACAGCTGCCCCCATGTGCCCATTGTATCGCCAAGTCCACTTTAATTGGGTCTCCAAACGGGCTTTATTCTGAATTTCCTGTCTGGCTCCAAATACCCATTGCTCAGGCTCTTCTAGGGGAATGGAGAGGGCTGTGGATTCCCAGGACTGAGTTTGTTTTCCCACTTGGACTTGCTGGGTGAGTCTGAGCCTGTCCCAGAACTTCTCTGTGCCTCTTGTCTTGCTTTATTTTTCTTAGGAGAGTCCCATGTCTGCTTCCGGGGAGGGAGGTTTGACTTGAGATGAAGGGGACAGGATATTTATCTAGTGCTTACTAAGGTGTATTCTGGGCCAGCTGCATGTTGAGTGCTTCATGAGCCATTTCTCATGAGCCTTATCAACAGCTCTGTGAAGTTGGTACAATTATGCTCACCTGTCAGCAGTTGAGGCGGCTTTTAGGGACAGCCAGGGATCCAAGGTCATATAGGTGGCCTGATGCCACCCATCATGCCTGCCTGAGTCACTCCCAGGACAGCTTCTACATACCTGGTGAACCAATGACATCGTGGTCCCCCTCCCCCAGGAGCTTGTCTCGGGGAAAGATGGGCAAACAGTTATGAACTCTGAGGCCGGAGACACTGTTGTCGCAGTCCGGCTGCAGCAAAATAACTGGGGGGTGATGAGCAATTTGTGTACATTGATACAGCAGGAGTGGGAGCCCTTTATTGTAGGACAGGAGGGGTATATATACATTCCACACAGCTTATCTTAATTAACATAAACTAGATACAGCAGTCAACCAATAAGGAATCTCCACACTTAATGGCTC
>NW_026006648.1:150724-154449 GCF_001458135.2 Marmota marmota marmota
ATTGGTTGACTGATGTATCTAGTTTATGCTAATTAGATAAGCTGTGTGGAATGTATAAATACTGCTCCTGTCCTGCAATAAACGGCTCCTACTCCTGCTGTATCAACGTATACAAGTTATTCGTCACCCCCCTGATTATTTTGCTGCAGCCGGACTGTGGCACTGGGGTTCAAGTGGGGGAGAAGCAGCTTGGACTGGTCAGGGGTGGGAGGACGAGGCCAGGTCCTGGAACATTTGAGTGGGTACTGGGCTGGGCTTTACCTGCTTCTTGGTTTCTTGGCTACTACAACATAGCAGTGTCCATCGCTGGGCCCAGCTGGGCCAGCAACTCTGTCCTGCCATGTGGCAGGTGCTTACCTCTTTTAGGGACTTGGTGTGGAGAGTCCTCTCTTTTATTCTGTCCCTTCCTATCCCATCCCCCAGGCCTCAGGAGCTCCACTGGCTCAACATGGAAATTTGGATGTGCTTGTTGGGAGTGTGTGGCCTTGCTGAGGGACTCAAATCGGGGCCCTGACCTCTGGACCTCTTTCTGCCTCCACCCAAACTGCCTTCTGGCCCTGGGCCTGGCCTGTAAGTCTGCATCATCTTCACTGTGACATCTCTGCAGAACGGGTGGGTGTGTGGCCCCTCCCGAGCCTGCTTTCTCAGGCTGCCCTTCGTGGGGCACTGGTGCTGGCTGAGGGGCTCTGAGCTCCAGCCCTTCTCCCTCCTGAAGTCTAGCTAATCAGCCACTGAATCAACCCTCTGCATTCTCTGCCCTCCGCCCGCTCCTTTGCTGGCTTCCTGGAACCCAGAGACCCTAGAGGTTTCTGGACGATATTGAGTTTTCTGGGTGTTGTTTCTTTTTGGGGGGACCATGCTGGGTGGAGGAGCTGGGAGCTGGGAGACAGGCCGATGACTGGGTCAGGGCCAGCCAGGGGTGGAGGCTGACCACCAGCCCGTGTCTCCCTGTATCAAACTGTGATCCCCAGTCCCTTCCTCTGGGAGTATGGGGCCTGGCTTCCCTGCCAGCTGGGGAGCAGCCCTCTTTGGCATTTCCTGTCTGCCTCCCTTTCATTTTGCACCCAGGCTCCCCAGGGTTTACTCTGAGGGGGGGGGGGACAAGAGCCTACTCTCACCTTTCTCCCTGGTGACAGGACCTGACTTGGCCTGGCATGGCTGTTGTCCCACTGAGCCTGGGATTTGGCTAGACCTCGTCTCCCTACATTTCTCTGCACCCACTTTCTGGCTGGGCAGCGGGGTCCCAGCCGGGTCCCCCTCCAGGTCTGAGCCAGACAGCCACAGTCTGAGATGTTCCTCAGAGTCCCCAGGGCTGGGGCCAGTCATGTTTGTGGGCTCCGGAAGTGGCTGAAGGGTTGAGGATGAGGAGAGGCAAGCACTGGGCTTCTGAGGCAGGAGCCAGGACCGAGGCCTCTCTGGACTTAATTCTGAGGCGGTTTTGAGTACCTCCAAAGCCACAGCACCTCGCTGCTCTCCCTGCCCCCCAGGCCCACCCCACGCATGGGTTTGCCTTTCCAGGCATCCTCTTGGTCCCCTCCCGCTGGGTGCCTTCTTGAGCCCCTTGGGCCCCTCCTCCAGCCCTCCTGGGCCTCCTCCTTCCTCCTTGACCCACTTTAGTCCCCTGTTACTGGGGGAGGGGAGGGCACAACTGGTGGCTCTGATCCTGGCTGCCTCCCCCAGCATCCCTTGGGGCGGGCTCTGGATGGAGCCAGCAGGCTGAGCCAGCCTGTCCCCAGGGACTGGCACACTGCGTGCTCCTAGTGGCAGCCTCCCTGCCCCCTCCACGGACAGACAGTTCTGGACACCTGCCCCTGCCCAGACCCTGCGGAGGCCCTGCCAGGACCTGGCTCTGGTTCCCCCCAGCCCCAGGGAGCAGTGGCTTCAGAGGTTCCTCCTACCTTCTTGCCAAGCACCATTCCCAGAGGGGAGGGGGGCAGGGCCAGGTCCTGGCCTCTACCCATCCTTCCCCTAAGTCTCTGCTGGACAGCCTGAAGCTCCAGTCAAGTCCTGTTTCTGCTGTTAGTCTGTGTGACTGGGGGAGCTCCACCAGCCCTATCTGGGCCTCATCTGTGCATTTAGGGAATGGAGCAGATCACTGATGTTTACCAAGCCTCACTGTGTTCCAGGGACTCAGCTAACTGCTGTACATTGATGACCTCATGGTCCCATGGGAATGCCATGAGCACACTTTCCTATTCGGAACGTGAGGCAACTGAGGCACAGGAAGGGGAAGGAACATACTTTTGAGGTCACTCATACATGGGGTCCCGGGCAGTCTTCACTCTGCCATTCTCTAATTGATCCTGGCACTGGGGCTATTAACTCTTCAGGGACTAGGACAGGGTCCTTTGAGGACTTTATTTTTTTAATTTTTTTTTAGGTGTGTGTGTGTGTGTGTGTGTGTTTTCCTTTAACAAAAGACTGATGAATGTGACAAGGCAACACTGAAGTATCAATTCACACTCTCCCCAAAGCCTTGAAAATTTTATTCTAATTTGAACTTTGAATACCTTTTCTACCTCATATTATTCATTTGACAGCAATTGTTTCAAGAGATGGATTTCTCTTTCCTGGCAATCTTCTTTTCTGTTAATATAATGTACTTAAACCATGTTCATGGTTCACAGAGAGCTGACAGTGTTTTCCATGTTTGCCTTTTGATTTGTATTGCATTACCTTGCAGTGTAACAAGTCTGGTGATGGATGTACAATGCCTCCACTCAATGAACTTTGTATTTGCAGAGCAAATAGGTACATTTATGGCATATATGTGAAGGTACAGGATAGGATTAATTATCTTACTATATGGCAAGTAGTACAAGATAAGTCTCTATGTGGCTCCATAGAAACATTTGTCATTGTTTTGTCTACAGAATATTTATTTCCCAAAACCATTTTCTTACTTTCCTGTGAGGGAAAAAAACCTGAATTTATATTTGATGGGTAAGAACTATTTTGTCCCTTACTCTTTTTCTTTTTTTTCAATCTTGTAGGCTTAGTTGTGGTTGAGATATACTATATTCAGATACCTAAACATCTTTTAACAAAGACTTTAACAAGAACTTGCACATTTTGGACTTGAACATTTATTGGTACAAAGACATGGTTTAAGTAGGTGCTCTTAATATGGATTGTATTAGGACCAAAGAGATCCATGGGAACATTTGATATAGTGTATGAATGCTCTGATATACACAAAATTATGTGTAAATATATTTCCATATTCTCCCTACCCCGGAGGGATTTTAAATTATATATCTACTCACAGAAAAATTTTAAAAAAGTAGTAAGTAAAGTGTTGTGTGTTTTTGTTTATATTGTTTTAATGAAGATGTTTTGAGGAAATCAGGATACTAGATTTTCATTTGAGATGGTTACTTAAGTATAGACTTTAAAATTTAATAAAAAGACTTTTAATAAAATTTATAAACATTACCAAAGTGTTGTGGTATTAGTGATATGCTTTTCTTCCATTTGTAACCAGAAAAATAAAAAAGGAAAGAGATAGTTTACTTCTTGTAATTTATAGTGACTTTGCATTTGTGCTAATATAAAAAAATAAACCTTCTAGAAAACATTGAATTAGGGTTAATTCCAATAAAGTTTCTTCATTTACAACATGTGAAAACAACCGTAAGGTCATACTTCATTTGAAAGGTTGACATTTAGATGTTAGTCACTTTAGCTGAATAGTTGTTCTTTTTTTTTGGTGTGTTTTTTTTTTT
>NW_026006648.1:154923-175527 GCF_001458135.2 Marmota marmota marmota
CTCCACATTTGCATTGACATGTGTCCTGTCTCTGGGAAACTTTTCATGTCACCTCATTGTCTTGCTGAATAAAAGAGGGGGTGGGAGGTGGGAGGAGGCTCTGGGAGCGAAGTCAGGAAATTTTTTCTTATTTGCCTAATTTCCTCACTCAAATGTGTCTTGTGATTAAATATTGCTTCATTCTATCCTGTGTGCTTAGGTCAGAGGCCAGGTTTTTTTCTGAATAGGGAATTGATAGTATCTGGTCTTTCCATCTTGAGACTTCTCACTCCATTCCCTCTCTTTCTCTTTTTTATCTCCCACTACTGGAAAAGCCATGGTCTTCCCTTCTGGAACATATCTCCTCTAGAGAGAGCACATGGGTGGTGCCAAGTGTCAGTCAAAAGCAGTGACCTTTACAGTGCTCACTCAGTGGAAAAGACTGCAATGACTTGGTCATGCTGCCCTCCTTGGCCCAGGGTAAAGCACCGAGCAGAGTGGGCAGTGGATATATAACAACAAGCCCTGTGTTCTTGGTCCTGGTCCTTCTGGCCTTGCCTGAGCCTGCACTCCATCACAGTGATCTCTCAGTGGCCCTTTACATGCCTGCCCTCGGGGTGATTAAAATACTGTCTATCCTGAGCCTCCTAGACATGGCCTCCTCTCCTTTTCTACCTTTCCCAGGTTCATCTTGCAGTCACTCTTATTCAGGAACCTCCATGGCTCCTGTTACAGCTGGGTTAGGGAAGGTCAGGGTGAGTCCACTCTTCTAAAAGCAGAAAGAGAAGATATCAGGATGTTACTGTCTATGGAGGAAGAAAATTTTAAATTGTCTTCTAAAACACAGATAAAATTTACAGAGCTTACTGTATGCCAGACATGGGGCTTGATGCTTTGTCCACCCGTATCTCTCAGTCTTCCTGAAAATTCCATGAGGTGGGTCCTATTCTTCCCATTTATTAATAAGGAATCAACATAAAGAAGTTAACCTTGCTAAGCACATGTGGTCTGGGTATGTACCATGGCCTTATCATTTTTCTTGCCCCTTTCTCTCTCTATGAGTTTACTGGCACCAAAACAAGCATGTTAAATGCAGAGTAGGTTTCCTGCTAAATTCCCCCAGAAGCCAATCAGGCCAGGCATTGCAAACTAATGTCTCTCAGGCCCAAAATGCAGCCCCATGGCTCCCAGGCATACCTTGGTTTTACAAGGCTTCCAGTTATGTGGAGTCTTCCACTCATCCCCACAGCCTGTTCTTTGATCCCCAATACCACCATAGGATCCAGAACTGCATAAGTCCCACTTTGCAGATGTGGAATGAGCAGGGGGGTTGCTGGAGCAACTAGCCAAGGCTGTGGGGTGTGTATGTGGCTGGACTGGAAAACAGACCCATGTTCTCACAGTTTCTGAAAGCCTGCAAGAGTCACTCACAGGCTACAAAACACTGGAAAGTCACATTATTTTTTAAGCAAAAATAGCCATTGGAGATCTAAATCCTGAGCATATAATGGAACAGTGAGAACTCCATCTTTTGTTTTTCTGCCCACATCTTTCACAGGAGGTGATTTGAGGACAGAGTCCCGCTTTTAATGAACACAGAGTGATGGAAGTTGGAATTGCAATGCCTATGTATATATAATTAGAGGAACCACCCTCATTCTTGTATTTTAGTCAATATTTAGATTCAATATATCTCAGAGAGTTTGAGAGCCTTACAGTGACTATAAGAATCAACTGGGACAATGTAACAGAATTAGTTCATTGGGACTTACATGCAAGACAAATTTATAAATGTGTCAACACTATCATACCACTTGATTTTTATTATATTATCATTTCAATCCCTGGGTACCTTGAAAACACTTTGGTTTTAACCAGATGTAATTCAACTATGGTCAATATTGGTGGTTATGGAACAATGCAAAAAACCACAATGAGAAGTGACTTTTGGACATATGTGAAGTCCGGCCTTTGGCCAATGGAAAGGATGATTTACAGTGCCAAGCTTAGGCACCCCTTCCCCAGGATGTACAATGTGAATCAAGTGGGTGAATGGTGAGAATGGCCTTAGGCCTGAGCCTAAGCAACTCCATTTTAAAAACTCCAGTTTGAAACCTGCAGTCTCACCAGGCACACACACAGATCCCTCAAGTATGACCTCAGACAATTACTTCCCCTTACTCTGATAAACAGAGTTGAAGATTCTGGCAGGCTGTCCTCTCCTGATAAGAAGATAAAGTGAGAAAATAAGGGTGGAGACCATCAGACCAGATGTTTCTGACCCCAGGGTAAATGATGTCCTGGAGAAATCTGGTGGTAGCTGATAAGGATTGCAAGGGGGCTCATAAAGCCCCAAAATTTAGTGTAAAAATAGAGCTAATGAACAGGGATTCAGCCAACTGAAACAAGGATGCACTCGGGCTGGAAAGCCTGGTGAGGAACTGGACTGACATTTCATTACTTATCATCATTCTCCTGATGAGATCCTCATCACTCTCAAACTCTATAACCTCATCTGGACAGCGAGAGCCTCAACTTCTTTCTATGACCCTCTCCTCAACAGGTCATCCACTCCATGCCAGGAAAAACCTGCCTTGGTTCTGGACCCGATTACTGTGAATCTTCTTCACATGATATCTCAGAATCAAATAAATTAAGGTGGACTTGTCATCAAGGAGTCAGTATTCTAAAAGGAAAAGCAAAATCATTAAAAAATATTTCCTGACTAGGTACCTGACAAATACTCTTTCATAGCCACACATTTATATAAGCCATAAAAAAATAAGAAGATTCCTGACCCAAACTTTTGAGAATACATTCTGCATTTGGCTAGAGTAGGAGTAAAATCGCATTACCAAATTTCTGTGCACAGATAAGGCTAAAGGACTACTGATATTATGGCACTAATTCTGCCTTTTGTAATAGATGAGGTTTATACAGCTGTTCAGTATCAAAAAATATTTTCAACGTCCCACAAGTACTCTATGTGTATGTGCGTGTGTGTGTGTGTGTGTGTGTGTGCATGCTTATATGAGTGTAGTACTGGTGGTTAAACTGAGGGAATTTTATTCATGAGCTATATCTTCAATTTTATCTTTTTTTTTTAAATTTTGAGACAGGATCTTACAAATATGATTTCTTGTGTGCCCACTATTTTTAAGTACATATCAAGATCAAATATGCCTGACCCAAAGGCAAATCTTATCTCCTTTAGGAGCCATGATTCATCATTATTTTTAAATTCTCTTAAAAGTTAAGTAGTGACATTTTTTCAAAAAGGGGGGGTTACACACATATTGTGGCTCATGTCAGCAATCTTAATAATTTGGGAGACTTAATCAGGAGAATCACAATTTCTAATTCAGCCTAAATAATGTGAGAGGGCCCTAAGCAACTAAGCAACACTTTGTCTGAAAACTGAAAAAAATATAAAATTAAAAAGAGCTGGTGATACAGGGGTTTATGTGAACTATCCTGGGTTAAGTACTCATTCCTCTCCCCTTAAGAATAAATGAATAAAAAAAAGAACAATTTTTACATCTGGTGAACTTTTTATTAAATGGGGATAATATGTTTGAGAAAAACTTCTGAAACTTATAGCAAGGATTTAAAATAAACTTGGGAAATGGCTGAGAACTGAATTGAAAAAATCAAGGACAAGCAACATTTTTTAAATTTCTTTCCTGACTAGGTACCTGACAAGTACTCTTTCATAGCCATACATTTATATAAGCCATAAAAAATAAGAAGAGCCCTGAAGCAAAGTTTTGAGAATACATTCTGCATTTGGCTAGAGTAGGAGTAAAATCGCATTACCAAATTTTTGTACACAGATAAAGCTAAAGTACTACTGATATTATGGCACTAATTCTGCCTTTTGTAATAGATGAGGTTTATATAGCTGTTCAGTATCAAAAAATATTTTCAAATATATCAAATATATCAAACAGATATATTTCATTACAGTCACAATAAAAATGCAGCATGGTATGGAAACTGCAACAAAACCACTGTATTTGTATCACAAAAGTTTTATAAATGGATAATATGAAACATAAAACACTACGTAAAAAAGTGAGGGAGAGACAACATTAAGGCAATATATGTAATCTAAATAAACAATACACTAAATATCCATTCTATAAATATTATCTGGGAGCATGTGTACAAAACAACACAATACTCCTTGCATAAAGCAGAGGATTTGTGATAGTCTCAAATTAAAAATAGTTTCACATCTGTGGCTGCTGTGTAGGGGCTCATATCAAAAAAGCAATGTTTGGGGCTCAAGCAGTTGAAAGAAGACGTGAGGAACTTTTTTTTTACCCTATGTTTTATTTTTATAATTTTTTTAGTCATACATGACAGCAGAATGTATTTGACATATAATACATACATGGAATGTACATACATCAATCGTATGTACTGCTGCCCTTCCTATCCTCCCTACTCCTGCCCTCCTCTCCCATCCTTTCTCTTTATTCAATCTAATGTGACAAACTGCCACAGTCTGTCTGGGCACAAATAAGCAAGCCGCCACAAAAGCCTTGTAGGTTCAAACAGCAAGTCTTTATTCCCTAACTCTCACTGGCACTCTACACACACTTCTCGGGAACACACTCCCTCCATCAGGCTCACCTTGCCAATTCTCCCTGAACACCCCTGAGAACTCAATGGGAACTCCAAAGTAGTGGGCGCACAAGGCAGCAGGATCCGCCCTAATCCTGGAGGCGCCCTATTCTGGAGCAGGGTCACTTTTCAACCATTCCCTCTAGCAAAATGCCAGGCATCATTCCAACTAAACTGTGGCTCACACCAACACACTTTTTTTTTCTCATCACAACATCATATATGTATTCTGTACAACAATGAGGTCCTCCTTTCATCTTCTATGCAACTCCCCTTCTCCCTCTTTTTGCCTCCCACCTCTCTTCCCTATTTAGTGGTAGTCTTCTTCTCATGCTCTTCCTCCCTATCCCATTTTGAGTCACCCCCCTTATATCAGAGAAGACATTCGGCATTTGTTTTTTTTTAGGATTGGCTAATTTCCCTTAGCATAATCTGCTCTAATGCCATCCATTTGCCTGCAAATTCCATGATCTTGTTATGTTTTAGTGCTGAGTAATATTCCATTGTGTATAAACACCACATTATTTTAATCCATTCATCTATTGAAAGGCATCTAGGTTGGTTACACATTCTAGCTATTGTGAATTGTGCTGCTATAAACAATGATGTGGCTGTGTCCCTATAGTATGCTCTTTTTAGGTCTTTTGTGTATAGTCCAAGAAGGGGAATAGCTGGGTCAAATGGTGGTTCCATTTCCAGCCTTCCAAGGAATCTCCATACTGCTTTCCAAATTGGCTGCACCAATTTGCAGTCCCACCAACAATGTATGAGTGTACCTTCCCGCCCCCCATCCTCGCCAGCAGTTATTGTTGTTTGACTTCATAATGGCTGCCATTCTTATTGGAGTGAGATGGTATCTTACAGTAGTTTTAATTTGTTTTTTTTTTTTAATTTTTATTGTTGGTTGTTCAAAACGAGTAGTTTTAATTTGCATTTCTCTGATTGCTAGAGATGGTGAGCATTTTTTTTATGTATTTGTTGATTGATTGTATATCCTTTTCTGAGAAGTTTCTGTTCAAGTCCTTGGCCCATTTGTTGATTGAGTTATTTGCTTTTTTGTTGTTTAACTTGTTGGGTTCTTTGTATACTCTAGAGATTAGAGCTTTACCTGATGTTTGAGGGGTAAAAATTTGTTCCCAGGGTGTAGGCTCCCTATTCACCAGATGTTAGGAACTTTTGAGATGGTAGGCTTGCTACTTCTGAAGGCAGCAATAGCCCATAACCAACCTCTAGCTTCTATCCCTCAGCCCCCAAAGTTATTAAATAAAAAAAATTTTTTAATGCAGGTCAGACAAAGAAGTCACATCATCAACATTTGACTAATGTAAGAGCATGCTCACAAACAAATGTTTTTGACCTTGAGTACATACATTGAATCTGAGTGTTTATGACCTTGGCTACTTGATAAAAACATAGCCCTCTATAAGCTATACTAACACACTTGGTCTTTTTGAACTTTTTTTGGCCTTAAATGCCTCATCGAATTGAGCATTTTACAACTTCTACTGTACGGAGCAATGCTAACCTCACCATTTCTAGGGTGCAACACAGAATGCTGTTTATCTCTAATTCTTACAGACAAAAAATAATAATTTTGCTCTCTTAACACCTGGGTAAATTATTTTTTTAAGTCCATCAGTTCTGCTTAACAGGTAAAATAGGTTAAACTTGGATACCTGGGCTGGCCATGCCAGTTGTTCACTGGAGCCATTGGCTGCTGATGTTTCATTTTATGCATCATCCAATGACTGGACTTGAAGGCCTTTATCCTTCTTCTTCTCTACAGACTCAACATCACAATGGGGAATGTTGATAGGTATTTTCAAAATACAGAGATCTTACTCTACTGGATGTATTTTGGATTCCTAGACCTCTTGATTATCTTGCAATTCCTCATTCTGGAAGTCTCTCATATACTTGCATCAGTTTTTGCTGTCAGATCTATAGAAACCATTCATCCCATGGCCAGAGCAGCTGCACATGACTCCTTTGAATACTTCTCCAAATCATATATGCCACTGCTGCCACTTTTTTCTTTGGCCAGGGGCAGGGGCCTAGGCTTCAACACTTCATTGACACTTCAACTTGCAGGGTTCATGTTTGCCCACAGTGCAGTCAGAATCCTTATTTCTGCTTACAAGGAACTAATCCCATTATATCACAACTTTTCATAGGAGTCCACTGTAATAGGACTGAGGCAACTAAGTATTGTATGCTTCTTGTTGTCCATAGGTGCCACCACTCCCCTAACAACTTCCATTAATCTATCAGGACTGAGATATCTCTCACCTGCAAATATCCTAAAGACTTTGCCAGTTGCTATGTGGATGTTGAGACCCAGGATGTAAAATTCGGGTCTCTAGCAATTGAGAGATGTGAGGCAGAGTTGGCAGTGTAGTCATGCTTATGCAAAAAAGCACAATAGATCCCAGACAGTCCAGAGCCTTCAGCCCTTAGATTCCTGCATCATTCCATAGGTCTTTTTATATACAGGACAGAAAACAAAGGTGAATGGTCAATATTTTACATAATGAACACATGCTCAAAGACAATGTTTATGACAATGAATGAATACACTAAATAAGGGTATTTATTACTTCAATAAATAATAATGGTAATAATAATAATAATAACAACAACAACAACAACCTGTTGGAAGCATCAACAACACAGTAGCTATAGCCATGTTTGGCCTTTCCAATGATCCACCCTTTTAGGATTCATCATCAAAAAATTGACACACCTGAAGTCTTCTGCAATGATCTATTAGCAAGGAAGTAAGAGCTCTGCATCCACAGGCCACAAAAAATACACTGTATTGTGATATGACTAGAACACAATACCCCTGCCTAGGATTACTAAAAGCAATCTCCAGATGGTATGCTGACAAGCTCATCATTCTTTCAACTTATCATTGATCGACTGCTGTGTGGCTGAAACTAAAGATGTAATATGTTTTGAAGTAATACTGATATTGTTTTGTTGATCCAGAATATACATACAACTGAATATGGCAGAAATCCATTCCTGTGCTGCTGTTAACAAACCAAGTGCCATGTGATTTTGCAACACAACTTTTTGTATTTGATATTTTTCTTTATTAACTAGAGATAGAGCCTACTTTGTATGATTTAAGATTTGACTGTGTACTCTATCTTATTCACCAAGGATACGTTAAAAAACAACAAAGAAAATACCTCATCCTTGTGAGTTTAAAATTTTATTTATCATATAGTCTTCTCTTTAGCTATAACTACACCTTAATTTTCCATAGGCTGTATGGTTTGAACCTTGTATCCTAATAATGTCAGCAGAAAAACCAGAAATTCAAATATATTGAGTAACCTTTTCAAATTAAATAAAAGTTTAGGCAGTAAAAAAAAAATGTCTGGATAGAATCAGACTGTTGACTATAATAGATAATGTTACCTTCAATATACATTTAAATATTGGTTTCAATATTTAAACCTTAGGAAATAAGCCAGAATTAAAAAAGGGATTATTATAACAGCTGTTTCTCTGCTTAGCATTTCAATTTTGCCTGTTCATAAACCAGGAAACAAGAGCCAATATTGTAATGCCTGTCTGTAATTTCAGTGACTCAAGAGGATGAGAAAGAAGGATTTTAAGTTCAAGGCTAGACTCATCAACTCAGTGGGGCCTTAAGCATCTTAGTGAGAACTTGGCTTGTCTTTAAAAACAAATGGGCTAGAGATGTGATTTGTGATAAAGTGTTTTGAGTCCAGTCCTTGGTACAAAAAGAAATATTCTGCTTTTTTGTGCCACTATCTAACTTCTAGGACAATAATGAAAGATTGATAATTCATGTAGTCTAGAGGATGTGAGTTGTGGCTTTGGGGTCCCATAGAATTGATCCTGAATTCCAGTAAAGTTGCTTAATATTCATGAGACATTTCAAATATTCTTTCACAGTGAACAGCTATGTAAACCTCATTCATTACAAAAAGCAGAATGATACCAAGTGTCAACATATTAGCAATTCTTTAGCCCTATCTGTACACATAAAGTTGACAATGTGTTTTTACTCCTCTTGTAGCCAAAGTGCAGAGTATATTTCCCAAACTTTGTATCTGAGCTCTTATTTTTTGTGTGTGACTTATGTAAATCTGTGACTATGAAAGTGTATTAGTCAGGAAACATTTTGATACTTTGTTTTTGGTTTCATAACACTGTTACCTTCGTGAGAATGAGCCCACCTTAATTTATTTGATTCTGAGAAAAAAGGTGCTTTTTTTGGCAACCATATCTCCCTCTGAAGTTCAGTAACCTTACCAACTATCACCTAATGCAGTAAAAAGATCCCATATGAACCCAGGCTTAATTGATGATAAGCCCACACTTGAGACAATAATTTTTATATAGTTTCTTCTAATTCAGTGATAGATATCTAATTCACTAAATAGGATGAATGCCAGGATTCAATCACATGTGGAACAGAAGTTATGTGAAAAACACATTGTGCCTTATAGGTACTTGTTAAACTTTTATTAATTCAAATCTAAACCCTGCATTAGGCTAAAGACAAAAATGCAAAATAATTTTTTTTAAATGTTTAGACTCTAGTTTCTGGGTTACTGATGATCTGATGACCTAGAGTCTTCTCTCCAGTGATACCAATCTCTTTTGGTTAAAGTATGATATCTAAAATGAAAATAGATCTGTGCCCAGAATCCTGTGAGAAACAGTGTCCACTTTTGTACACTTCTGAGATGTAGATGGCTGCTCTCTCAAAGTGCAGAATCTCTCCTGTTCTTTGGCCCTAAGGGAATGTTGTTTGGTATGCTTATTCCATAACCTATGACACAGAACTGAGTTGTCCATTGTTTTTCACCTTGCTGAGGTCAGGGTATTTATAGATATCAAACATGGAATATAGCTGTAGTGAACATAGATATCCCTGAGAGGTCAAGAGTGAATTTTAGGATCAAGCTTGAAAAATACATTTATTTATTAGTCAATTTATATTTTAAAAAATAATAATATTTTGGATATAGTGGTTTAAGTTATTAAATTGATTTAAGCTGTCCTTAATTTTTATTATGAATACAAGAAATTTTTAAATAATACTAGTACATTATATTGTTTTTCCCTCTGGGAAAATATTAATGCCTTAGGACATTGCTTAGAAGTTTAAAATAAAATTTGCTTTCTCATAAGACCAGACAGAACAAAAGTTAAATGAAATTTTAAAGTAATTTTGATAAAATTTTTCTTCATAAAGTATATATTTTGGGTGTGTGGGAGATCTTGCCTCTTGGTTATATTTTCCCCATTGGGTTTCTCCCCACTGAAATTAAGTTTTCATCACATGAGAAGAACATCTCATAATCTTTTACCTTTCTCCCTCTCACTAAGGTGTGGCTGTAGAGTTTAAGAGTGGTGAGGATAATGCAAATGATGAGAAGTGATGAGATGTCATTCCAAGTCCTCATCAGCCTCCTCAGCTCAAGTGCATTTTTTATTGAGCTGGCTGTACATCTGTTTATTTGCTCTACTATTTATACTAAATTTTGCAGCTTTTTTACCCTTTTTAAAATCCTTGTTATTTACCACCAGATTTTTCCATGGCATCATTTACTCTAGGGCCAGAAACATCTGGTCTGGTGGTCTGCACCTTGGTCTTCTCACCCTTCCCTCTTATTAGGTGAGGACAACCTTCCAGAGGCCTCACTCTGTTTATCAAGGTGAGAGGAAGTGATTTGTTTATGTCTGAGGGCAATACTGCAGGGCTTCTTTAGGCATGCCTGGTGAGACTGCATGTTTCAAACTGAAGTTTTTAAAATGGAGTTTTTTAGCCCAGGCCTAAGGCCATCCTCACAGTAGTATAGTTAATTTTCCAAAATTAAGGTTGTTGTTGTTGTTGTTGTTGTTGTTTGTTTCTTTAATGTATTTGTCCTCAATTGAATTTTTTTTTGTACCAAGTATTTAACTCAGGGCCACTGTGACACATCCCCAGCCCTTTTTTGTATTTATTTAGAGAGAGGGTCTCACTTAGTTGCTTAGTGCCTTGCTTTTGCTGAGGGTAGCTTTGAACTCATGATACCCATGTATAATTCTTCTTAGCCATAGGGGTTATGGCCTGTGCCACTAAGTTTGCTTTCAATTGAGTTTTTAAATATGTAAGACAACTTTATTAAAATTACATTTGGAAGTATTCCAAATATTCAAGCAAACTCCTTTGTCCTGGTGTGGCAGGAAATAAAAATGGAACTGGACTTTAATTTAAATAACAAGTTCAATTGCAAGGGCTTAATTAGAACACAGATAATTAGAAGGTTACAGGCCATAGCACTGTTGTACTTTTTTTAAATAATTTTTTTCTTAGTTGTAGATGAACAAAGTATCTTTATCATTATTATTATTATTATTATTATTATTATTATTATTATTATTAATGTGGGTCCAGTATCAAACAGATTGCCTCATGCATACTAGCCAAGCACTCTACTACTGAGCAACAACCCTAAACCCTTACCTAGTATTTTGTTTAATATTTATTTATATTTTATTTATTTATATGTGGTGCTGAGAATTAAGCTCAGGGCTCATATATGCTAGGCAAGCACTGTACCACTGAGCCACACCTTCAGCTCTTTCCTGGTACTTTTTAAATACCTGTTTTACATAAATTTTAATTAGTAACTTTAACCATTTTTGAATATCCGTTTGGATTAAATAAACAACCTGGAAATCAGTGAAGCAAAGTCTAGTTTTATATAAAACTCTGATTTTACTTCCTCTTTCTTCCCCAGAGTCAGACACCTTATCACAGTGTCTGAATTAAGATTCCCCCTTGAGGAATTTACTGTATGTTGTCCACATTCAAAACTCCAAAATTTACCTATTCCTTATTTTTAGAAAAGTCTTACACAATTTGTCCAGAGGTACCAAAATATCTTGGAGGGAGTATTCAGAAAAATCCATATCTGAGTCTTGCCTTTTAGGGAGCAGTTTGAATTATAAGTATGCAGTCTTTAAGGCAAGTGGATGGATGATCTGCAGCTGGAAGGAACATTTTCATCAATACCTTGCATCTAAAAGGCACTTCATTTGATTCCTTTTATTAGATACTGTGAATAAACCTACAATGAAAATGGAAGTGAAGTAATTTCTTTCACAAAAGTGTTCCAATTTCTTTAGATATTTATCCAGAATTATAATTACTGGGTTATAGCACATTTTTTAAACCAAGAATTGCTATTTATTTTTATTTATTTAGGCACTTTACCACTGTGTTACATCCCTATTTTTTTAATAAGACAGGATATCACTGAGTCACTTAAGCCATTGCCAAGTTTCTGAGGCTGGTCTTGCATTTCAGTTCCTCCTGTTTCATCCACCCAAGCCACTGAGAGTGCAGACATTCACAATAATACCCTGCTTCAAAAAATTATTATTAGTGGATTATATGGCATTTTTATTTTGAGCTCTTAAGAACCGTGATAGGGGCTGGGAATGTGGCTCACAGTAGTGCGCTTGCCTGGCATGCGTGGGGCACTGGGTTTTATCCTCAGCACCACGTATAAATAAAGATGTTGTGTCTGCCTCTCTCTCTCTCTCTCTCTCTCTCTCTCTCTTTGAAAAAAAAAGAACTATGATTTTTTTTTCAAAAATATCTTTATTAACTTTATATTGTAACCAAAATTTTTATCTATACATATACACCTATACTCTGGAGTCCCTACTATCTTTCAGATATTTGTTTAGTTTGGTGTGGTTTGGTGCTAGGAATTGAACTCCTGGGGGTGCTTACCACTGAGTTATGTCCCCAGTCCTTTTGTTTTTAGACAGGTGATATATCACTAATATCTCAATAAGTTGATTATAGCATTGCTATGTTGTTAAGGCTGTCTTTCAAATCACAATCCTCCTGAATTGCCTCTCCAGCCTCTAGTATATTTACCACGACACCTAGCTCTTTCAGATTATTATAATAACCTTTTCAACAACACTGCCTAGGCTACAGAAAATATCTTTGACTGATGCATTTTATCCCTGTGGAAAGTTTATATGAAGTAGCCAATGTAAGACTATTCTGTAAAGATTTGTTGGAATAAACAGGAATCATTCTTTTAACCTCCTTTCTGGATTGCTGTTTGGTATCATAGTTCATAAAAGTGCTGGGAAAAGAAAGTAAATTCATTTGTTTGAAATCTACAGAGATTTACATAAGCTCAATCACCTTTTTTTCTAGAGTTTGGAACTTCAGGACATAGTAACATAAATAAAATATGTTAAAGTTGAGATATTCAGTACATACATTGTCACACACATCCACACACACACACACACACACACACACACAAAAACCTTCTAGGAGCAATTGGTAGTTCTGGCATTAATACTAGTGTATCAGGGACATAGTAACATAAACAAAATGTGTTAAATTTGAAACATTCAATACAGACATACATATACCCACAGAAAAACCAAAAACGTTTTCTAGGAGGAATTGGTAGTTCTGGCCTTATTACTAGTGTATCAGGGTTGGGGCAGGATTCAGAAAGTTCTAAAATCTCACTCAAGCTAAGGGTAGTTTACTGGATTCCTCCCTATTTCACCTATGATACAAGCTAGAGTGAACTTCATCTGTCAGCAACAGCAATTGGGAAAATATGCTGGCAGAATTTTTTTGAGATAAATTGACAGCTTTGATATTTGGGTATTTTTGTGTCTTGGTCACAGCTGATGAAACACTTGTGAAGGCTTTTATGGCTCCTAGATATCACCACTTTTTTGTATCATTTCTTTCATATTTCCTTCTTTCTTTCTTTCTTTCTTTTTGTGGTGCTAGTCATTGAACCCAGGGCCTTGTGCATACAAGGCAAGCACTCTAAAACCTGAGCTACATCCTCAGCCCCTCTCTCACATTTCTGTTCACTAGAGGTGATGATGGTAATTGGGGATTTTGTCCCAAATGTGGTACAATTCTTAAGACCAGACTAATATCCAGTGTATCTAAAATCTCTCTACTCATTCATGATTTTGCCAAAGAGACACTCACAGTAGTTTTTTCCTTAAATGTATCTATCTATAGAGGGAGAGTGTCTCATTTAATATTCTGCTTCATTTTCAACATCATTCCCTCTCAATATTTGCTTTTTATAGTGTTGCTAAGGTTGGAACTGACTATCTTGCACTTTCTGCACACACATTCCAACAGTGAACTTTGCCACTATGTCCTAATTCTAACTTTAGCTTGGATACATTCATTCATTCACGTTTAATGTTATTTTTCATATGGTCGGTTTTACATACGCCTTTCTATTGCTCTTAGCAATACTATTGATCTACATATGGTTTCAGATTTGATTCATATTATGATTTATTGGTCTGTATTATTGCAATATAATTTCATAATATACATTAAATGTGTCTCATAACAATAACTATATTATTGGTTTTTTTTTATTAAAGGTTTTGGGGTATTTTACATATATTTTATTTCTAAGATAAATTTATTTTGTTGGTCCCTTCTTTTCTTTCCTTTAATTTGGTACTTGGAATTAAACTCAGGGGAATTGAGCCACATCCCCAAACCTATTTTGTATGACATTTAGAGACGGTGTCTCACTGAGTTGCTTAGGGCCTCACTTTTGCTGATGCTGGCTTTGAGCTCACAATACACCTCTCTCAGTCTCCCAAGGTACTGGGATTACAATTGTGCACCAACAGGTCCAGCTCTCTTCTTGTATTTAATGAAAAACATGCTAAAATTTTGATAGAAAAAAATATTATATATTAAATTGAGTTAAAATAGTTGTCTTTGTAATGATTAATTTTAATTATGCACATGCTATTTTATGTGATTTTGTAAATTTTTATTTAGTTTGTGATAAGTTCCACATATTTTCCTTGAAAACCATTATACATGTGATATATTTAACAGATGTAACTTCAGTATAATACTTATGTGGCATTTTGTACTCTAATTAAACCAAAAATCTTTCTGGGCTCCAGAAACCAATTTTTCTCAAACTTTATTATTTTTCTTTTTCTGAATCACCTCCTCTTTCCTCCTAGGTCCCAGATTCCCACTGTATTGACAAGTATAGCTCTAGCCTTATGCTATCACATACTTGTACACTGTCATGGTACACACATACTATAATTTCTACAGATCTAAGCTACTTGGTGAGGAGTATTTCATATATATATATATATAACATCATTGCGTACATCAGTGTGTATCAAAATGACCCTTTGGGGGTTGGGAGGTGAGGGGAGGGATCATGGGGTTAGAAATGATGGTGGAATATGATGTATATTGTTATATAAAGTACATGTATAAAGAAGTGAATTCATGAAAATATAATTTCTATATAACCAGAGAAATGAAAAATTGTGCTCTATATGTGTAATAAGAATTGTAATGCATTCTGTTGCCATATGTAATTAAAAATATTTAAAATTAAAGATAAATGATGGCATATGTTCTAACTGAAAATAAATACTACTCCTTTTAAAAATTGAAAAAAAGGTCTGTTGGTCAGTTGTAAATTTTATAAAGTACAAAATGTATCCTGAACATTTGGTAATACATAAACCTAGATGTAGGTATTTATAGTGTTGTCAGCAAAATTTAAAAAAAAATTACTGTAGAGTTAATTTTTTGCAAGGTATTCTCATAGTTTTGTACATATATATGTATACTACCATTATATATAATTAATAAATGATTACTACATCTCACATTAACTACATTTATTTCAAATTAATTTGCCTTTTGAAAGCTCCAATATATGACACTCTTTGATATATACACTTGGTGTGTCTTCAAATTTGTTACTTTTATGTATTATGTTAATTTCTTTGTTCTCCTTTTTATAGAATTTCTTTTTCCAAATTATTGAGATTAATGAATTTTAAACAATTCAGTTTAACAGTGCAGTGTGTAGATTTTCTTTTTTAACCTAAGACAAAATACATCCCAATTTTAATAGGCTTATTGTTATGTAAATGACTTCTATAAACCTGCATATATAACACCCTAACCTGACCTTACTCTGGACTATTGATATCTGGGTGGAGGGGATCTCAAAGTGATCCATTAAAAAGGCAGAACAGGGATGGGTCAGGATGTGAGATTGGTGGATGCTGAGTATGTAGTAGTGAGTATTCATGAAAAAGTGTTGGTGGAATAGGTACGGGTAGAGAAAAAAGTGCTGGGAAGGAAAGAAGGAAAGAATGACCAGCTCAAGAGTTCAGATTTAAAAAGTCTAATGGTGGATCAATGGTACTATGAGGGTAAAGGGTAGTTTCTTTGGAGGCAGAAATAAGGTAGAAGTGAAAGAAGAAGGTACCTCTGGCACAGTCCCCAAGAGAAAGAGTCAAATGAACACTACCCTATATTTTATATATATATATATATATATATATATATATATATATATATAAAATGCAAAATTCTATAACATTAGATTAAAGTCAGGCAGCCTCAGCAACTTAATGAGGCTCTAGGAAAATCAGCAAAACCCTTTTTCTTTATAGAATAATTTATTAAAGGCTGAGAGTGTTTCTTAGTAATAAAGCATATCTGATTTCAATTTGTCATATGAGAGAGAGAGATAGAGAGAGAGAGAGAGAGAGAGAGAGATCTTGCAAAAATAAAAAGAGTAATCAGTGACTCTCTTAGTGTCTAAGATGTAAATAATTTAAAAGTAATAGTGAGCTACTTGGAAAACTCATTTAGGTTATTAACTACTGCTTGGGAAGTTAGTCTACTCTCCAAAATATAGAAGTGAGAGAGGAATTCTTTATTAAAGTGTATATAAGAAAAAAGAGGACTTTTGACAACAGCTTTTAGTTGACCCAGACTGGATCAACTTTAGCGGGTGATTAGGGTTCTGCCAAGATGATAAATCCTTGAGTTATTTGGAATAATGTGATTTTATCTAGTCTTCATAAATGAAGATTGAGGTCTAATATAAATCATGCTTGGCAAAGGAAAAAACATTTCAATGAAAAGTAAATGTATGAATAAACACATAAAACAATATTTAACAAAAAGTCAACATTTAGAATATTTATGCAATTATGTAATCACCAGTAATGTTAAAACAATGACAACTAAAGAAAAAGTGAATTAATAAAAAACAAATAAATAATGTAATGAATGAATTAATTAATGAATAGCTAACAAGTGCAAAGATGTAATATGACTGGAGTTGTCAAAGTCAGCTTGTAGCCATGAAAAAGTGTAAAGGTACATGGAAATGCTGTTTTACTACTTACTGAGACATACCCTATGAACTACAAATTCCAATTCTAGGTGGGAAGAGTTGAACACAGAACCCATTCACCTGGCTCTCTCACTTGGGAACTGTGCAAAAAATTACCTTTATCTTTCCCCCAAAATTTTATTGCTGCTTCCAAGAACACTACCCTCTATATTCATGCTATCATTGTAGACTTGTAGCATATGAACCCCTCTACTGTTCAAGTTTTTCTTCTTTTTTTCATTGCTCTTTTTCTCCCTATCCCCATATCATCCACCAATACTTATTTTGTATAGCAACATCTACATACTCAGCAATCACCAGTCTTATATCTTACTATATCCATTTCCTACATTGTGCATGACCACGTTGAGATCCCCTCCATCAAAATGTCAATAGTCCAAAGTGAGAAGAATTGGGGATAAAATTTGCAGAATATTAAAGGTCAGTTACACAACAAGAAAGCTATAAAAAGTGGGCTTCATTTAAAGGTGAAAATAAAAAGAAAATCTTTAGACTTCACTAGTTAAAATAAAGGATAAAAATATTTTGAGTCTCAATAATTTGAATTATACCTGTGAGTCACTTTTTTTGGGGAAAGGGATATATGGACATTGCTAATGATTTTAAAGCTCAAACTGTTTTTGTTATGAGACAAAGAATAGAAAAATTTAAAAAAAATATATTAAATAATTGTGATATCATTTTAATAAAAAATATATACATATTTATTTACAAATTGCTTTAACCTTATAAACAGTTATAAGTTTCAATACACTTCTCTCTGGAATAGGTCCTATTATTGGAAGAAAACTTTGCCTTAAAATAACCCCAAGCAGAGGCATTTAATGCAATTAACAGGCCTATAATAATAATAATAATAATAATAATAATAATGTGAGGTGGGGAGGATTTCAGGGTTGTGAAGCACACCTGTAATATAAGTTACTTGAAAAGTCATCACAGGAGAATTTTATATACTGTCTGAAGACATATATGTATATATTATTTACAAAAAGTGTTTATGAGTTCTGTAGTGAGGGTGCACAAGTCCAATACACAGACTTTTTTTTTCTTGAATATTTTTTTGTTTTAGATGGACACAGTACCATTAGTAGTTTGTTTGTTGGCTTTTTAAAAATATTTATTTTTAGTTTTCGGTGGATACAACTTCTTTGTATGTGGTGCTGAGGATGGATCCCGGACCGCCCACATGCCAGGCGAGTGCACTACTGCTTGAGCCACATCCCCACTTGGGTGGCTTTTTAATGCAGTGCTGGGTGTTCAACCCAGTACCTCACACATGCTAGGGAACTTCTCTACCACTGATCCATGACCCTAGTCCCCAAAGTCCTTTACTTAATCTTTTTTTTTTTTGGGGGGGGGGTGTGCGTGTAGTGCAGGGGATTGAATCCATGGCCTTATATCAGCAAAACAAGCACTCTACTTACTAAGCTATATTCTCAGCCCTGATCTGTAGTCTTTTAACAATGACAATGGAGCAGCCTGTCATTCAGACTTTGATTCTGGGCCCACTTGACTCAGGTTGGAGGCAGTGCCTGAAGCCTTGACCAATCAGTCTTTTAGGTGAGAACTGTCCAATCCTCATGTGGCCAATGATGAGGGGGAGGGCTTCCACAATCTTCTGTTCCCTTGGTGTCTGAAGCCAACCATTTTTTCAATCTTTTTGTAGGCTTCTGTCCTGGATCTGGAGCCCAGGTGTCTGTGCTATGCAGAATCTGAAAACAAACCACAGGGAGAACTCTGAGAACCCTGAAAGCCAGGAAATGGTAAGTGTGCCTTGATGTCTTGAGACTGGGTAGGAAGGTGGCTTAAAGCTGACAGGAGTGGCAATGGTGGAAACTGGGAGTCATGGTTAGGTATTCCTCATGGTCTTCTCCAGTGTTTTGTGGCCAGAGGGTCATCTGTGGCAGCTTAGCCTTCACCTCCCTCTGACTAGTCTAGTGAGGCTTCGATTGGCAGTTGAAAACCTGGGCATTTTATTCCATCATTGCATGGTGTTTTCAGCTACTTTCTGAAGCCCTTTGTAGACTTCCATGTGCCATGAGTCCAGCATGTCCCAGATTGTGTGGTGAAGAGTGGGATAATTATCAGGAGAGAACCCCCAAATCCATTTGTTGTACTCATGCATGAGAGAGGCTGCTGATTTTAGGGTTTGTTACTCAAAGGGTTTGTTTGCTTGTTTGTTTAATTTAGTTTTTGTGTGTGAGTGTGTGTGTGTGTATGTGTGTGTGTGTGTTGTTTTCTTTTTGGTACCAGAAATTCAACCCAGAGGCATTCATCCACTGATTCCCATCCCCACCCACTTTTACATTTTTATTTAGAGACAGGGTCCCTTTGAGTTTCTTAGGGTCTCATTAATATGATGATGCTAGCTTTTAACTCATTCTCTTCATGAGTCCTGAGATTTTTTAATGTAGGGGAAGCAGTATCTCAAATCCAGAACAAAAATCTGAAATCCAGAACTTCATTTTATCTCTGCATAGGTCTCAGAATAAACCCCTAGTTTTCTAGCTCTCTGTTCACATATCCACATCTAGGGTTCTCTGTTCATATATGCAAATGTAGGGTTCTCTGTTCACAGTGAATAAGTACAAAATAGAATAGATAATATAATGACCATGTAATCAGGATAATGGGCCTCATTCAACAACACCTGGAGTCTAACTGGAAGATATATTAATGGGCACCATTAAGACCTATTTCAAATGTAAAAGACCTTGAAGCCCACTTGTGGGAAAACCTTCAACAAATTCCTTTGTCCCAGATTGAATTTGAAGAAAAAAAGGATGGGTCACTGAAAGGATGAAAGTGAACCTATATGGTAGTCAGGATGCCTTTTCCAAAGCCTATTCTAAATGCACTTTGCTCCATGTTCTGCCCCAAACCATCAGGAAACTTCTAAGATCGCACACTAAAATGAGATTTTTTTTTTCTGGTATAATTCCTCATACCACATGATGGGAGATCTATTTCTTCTTGTTTAAATAGATCTTTTTCTTCAAAATTTATGAGACAAGCACCCAGATTCGATTTGCAAACTAAGAAATTTTGGTTCATCTCAAAACTCCACTTTCAGCATTGTTAATCATTATTTTCCCATGTTTTATTTCAAATGTATGCATCATTTATAATGTTTTTCTTCAAGAAGTGGAGGGCATTTTTAAAAGATTATAATTTATCATTCTGAGATTTTCACATGAGAAGAAAGCAGAAAAAAATTTGGTGACATTAAAAAGAATGAGTCTCTCCTAAATGATGTTTATGTGTCCCAATTAAGGATTTTTAAAAACTGTAATGGGTCATCAATTGAGAGTTTATTTATTTATTAATTTGTGTGTTATTTATTAATGGTCAGACAATCTGGGGTTGTGGTTCAGTGATAAAGAACTCACCTAGCATGTACAAGGTCCTGGGTTTGATCCTTATCACCACATAAAAATAAGTAAATAAAAAATAAATAAATTAATAACCCACAGAGACATTCCAAACATTTCAGGAAACTCTTTTATTCTGGTGTGGCAGGAAAAAATAAAAGTGGGACTAACTTGAATGTAAAATGCATGCAATTTCAATCTCTCTCTCTCTCACTTTCTCTCTCTCTCTTTCTCTCTCTGTACTGGGGATTGACCCCCAGAGCCTCATGCTTAGAAGGCAAACACTCTACAAGCTGAGCTATTTACTCAGCCCCATTTTTCTTGGGGGGGGACACCAGGGATTGAAGTCAGGGGTNAAC
>NW_026006649.1:0-4508 GCF_001458135.2 Marmota marmota marmota
TTTTATGGTTAGTATTAGGGTTATAGTGAGTCAGGGTTAGTTTTAGGTTTAGGGTTCAGGTCAAGGTTAGTGTTAGGGTTAAGGGTTAGGGTTAGGATATAATTAGGGTTATGGTTAGTGTTAGGATTAGGGTTACAGTTAGGGTTAGTATAGGCTTAGGGTTGGGGTAAGGGTTAGTGTTAAGATTTGAGTTTTTATTAGTGTGAGGGTTAGAGTTAGGGTTAGGGTTAGTGTTAGGTAAGGGTAAGCATTATGATTAGGATAGGGTTAGGGTTATGGATTGGGTTATGGGTTTTGTTAGGATTTAGGATTACGGTTACAGTATGTTTAGTGTTCGGTTTAGGGTTCGAATTTTGTTATGGTAATGGTTAGGTTAGTTTTATGTTTAATGTTAGGTTGTGGTTATGTTTAGGGTTAGTGTTATGATAGGTTAAGTGTTACTTTAAGGGTTAATGTTAGAGTTGAGTTTAGTGTTAGTCTTATGGTTAGGGTTAGGGTTAGGGTTTGAGTTAGGGTTAGGATTAGGGTTTGAGATAGTTTAGGGTTACTTTTTGGGTTAATATTAGGGTTAGGGTTAGTGTTTTGCTTAGGGTTAGGGTTAAGTTTAGGGTTATTTTTGGGATTTCCTTTAGCGTTATGGTGAGGGTTAATTTTTTTGTTAGTGTTAGAATTAGAGTTAGAATTAGGGTTTGGGTTATGTGTTATATTAGGGATTGGGTTATGTTTTGGGTTAGGGTTTGTGTTAGGATTTCGGTTAGGGTTAGGGTTAGGTTTACTTTATGCTTAGGGTTAGGTTTAGTGTTAGGGTTATTGTTAGTGTTAGGGTTAGTGTTAGGGATAGGTTTAACGTTAGAGTTATGGTTAATTTTAGGGTTAGGTTTAGGGTTACTGTTAGGGTTAAATTTAGTGTTAGGGTTAGTGTTAGGGTTAGAGTAAGGGTAAGGTTTCATGTTAGGGTTAGTGTTAGTGTTAGGTTTAAGTTTACGTTAATAGTTAGGGTTAGTTTTACATTTTGGGTTATGTTTAGGGTGAGGATTAGTGTTTGGGTTAGTGTTAGAGTTACATTTAAGGATAGTGTTAGATTAGGTTTAGGGTTAGGTTTAGAGTTAGTGTTAGGGTTAGGGTTAGGTTCAGGGTTTGTATTTGGGTTACATTTAGGCTAAGGGTTATTGTTAGTGTTTGTTTTAAGTTAAGGGTTAGGGTTCAGGTTAGTTTTGGGCTTAGATTTTTGGTTATTGTTAGGGTTAGGGTTAGTGTTAGAGTTAGGTTTAAATTTGATGTTAGGGTTAGGGTTATAATTAGGGTTAGGGTAAGTTTGAGGGTTAGTGTTAGGGTTACAGTTAAAATTAGTGTTAGTTTTAGTGTTAGGGTTCAGGTTAGGGTTAGTGTTAGGGTTTGTGTTAGTGTTAGGTTTAGGGTTAGCATTTGTGTTCGGGTTATGGTTAGTGTTATAGTTTGGTTTATGATAAGGGTTAGGATTAGGGTTAGAATTAGGTTACGATTAGAGTAAGGGTTAGGTTTAGGGTTAGTGTTAGGGTTAGGGTTATGGTTAGGTTTAGGAGTAGTGTTTTGGTTAGGGTTAGTGTTAGGGTTAAATTAGGGTTGGTGTTAGGGTTCATGATTGGGTTACCATTCGTGTTAGGTTTAGGTTTAGAGTTAGGGGTAAATTTAGGGTTAGTGTTAGGATTATGGTTAGTGTTATACTTTGGGTTGGGATAAGGTTTAGGATTACATTTAGATTTAGGTTAGGGTTAAGGTTAGGGTTAGGGTTAGGGTTAGTGATAGGGTTAGGTTTAGGGTTAGGTTTAGGATTAGTGTTTGGGTTAGGGTTAATGTTATGGTAAAATTAGGTTTGGGGTTAGGGTGATGGTTCATTAGGGTTACCATTCCTGTTAGGTTTAGGTTTAGGTTTAGGGTTAAAGGTAGGGTTAGTGTTATGGTTATGGTTATGGTTAGGGTTAGAGTTAGTGTTTGGTTAGGGTTATTGTTAGGTTTAGAGTTATTTTTAGTGTTAGGGATAGGGCTATTTATTGTGTTAGGCCTAGGTTTATGATGAGGGTTAAGGTTAGATTTAGGTTTATAGTTAGGATTAGGTATAGGGTTCAAATTAGAGTTAGGTTTGGGTTAGGGTTAGTGTTAGATTTAAGTTTAGGGTTAGGATTAGTGTTAGAATTAGTTTTAGGGTACGGATAGGGTTAGGGTTTGTGTTAGGGTTAGTATTCGTGTTACGGTTAGGGTTAGGGAAAGTGTTAGGGGTAGGGTTAGGGTTAAGGTTAGTTAGTGTTAGGATTAGGATTAGGGACAGTGTTAGGGATAGGGTTAGGGTTAGAATTTGGGTAAGGGTTAGTTTTACATTAAAGTTAAGGTTAGTGTTATGTAAATGTTTAGTGTTAGGGTGAGGTTTAGGGTTAATGTTAGGGTTAGTCTTAGCTTTAGCCTCAGGGTTAGGGTTTGAGTTAGGGTTATGGTTAGGGTGAGGTTAAGGTTAGTATTTGGTTTAGGTTTTGTGTTAGTGTTAGGGTTAGGGTTAGGGTTACTGTGAAGGTTAATATCAGGGTTAAGTTTGGGTTAGGGTTAGGGTTTGACTTTGAATTAGGGTTAGGATTTGAATTAGTGTTGGGTTTAAGTTTAGAATGAGGGTTAGAGTTAGGGTTAGCGTTATTGTTAGTGTTAGGTTAGTTTTATGGTTCTAGTTAGGATTAGTGATAGGGTTAGGCTTAGGGTTAGGATTAGGTTTAGTGTTAGGCTCAGAGTTAAGGTTAGGTTTAGGATATGGTTAAATTAAGTTTAGGGATAGGGTGATGGTTCGTGTTAGTGTTAGGTTTCGATTTAGTGTTAGTATTAGGTTTAGGTTTATGGTTAAGGTTAATTTTAGGATTAGGGTTAGGGTTAGGTTTAGCGTTAGAGTTTGGGTTATGGTTATAGTTAGGTTTAGGTGTAATGTTAGGTTTTTGGTTTGTGTTAGTGTTAGGTTTAGGTTTAGGGCTAGTGTGAGGGTTAGGGTTAAGGTTTGGGTTAGGTTTAGGGTTAAGTTTATTGTTACAGTTACAATTAGGGATAGGGTTATGTTTAGGTAAGCTTTAGATTTAGTATTATGGTTTTGGTTACTATTAGGGTTAGCTTTATGTTTAGGTTTAGGGTTATGGTTAGGATTAGGGTTATAGTGAAGATAAGGGTTAGGGTTAGAGTTAATTTTAGGATTATGGTTAGGGTTAGCATCACGTTTACAGTTAGGTTTAATATTAGGGTTAACATTAGTGTTATGTTTAGGGTTAGGGTTAGTGATAGTGTTAGCGTTGGGGTAAGAGTTGTGTTAACATTTGTGTTAGGGTTAGTGTTGGTTTAGTGTGAGGTTTAGGTTTATGGTTAGGTAATTGTTAGGTACACAGTTAGGGTTAGGTAAGTTTAGGGTTATGGTTTGTGTTAAGGTTTGTATTAGGGTTAGCTTTAGGGTTAGGTTACATTATGGTTAGGGTTAGGCTTTGGGTTACTGTTAGTGTTAGGGTTAGGGTTAGGTGAAGTGTTAGGGTAAGGTTTAGTATTACGTTTTTGGTTAGGTTTATGCTTAGTGTTAGATTAGGGTTAGTGTAGGTTTTAGGGTTAGGGTTAGGGTGTTAGAGTTAGGTTTAGGGTTAGGATTAAGTTTAGGGTTCGTGTTAGGTTTAAGGTTAGGGTTAGGTTTAGTGTTAGTGTTAGGGTTAGGGTGAGGCTAAGGGTTATTGTTAGTGTTAGGTTTAGGATTAGAGTTAGTGTTAGGGATAGGTTTATTTTTAGGGTCAGGGTTAGTGTTAGCATTATGGTTAGTGTTACGGTCAAGGTTAGTGTTGGGGTTAGTGTTATGTTTAGGGTTAGGGTTAGGTATAGTGTTAGTGTTTGGATTGTGTTTATAGTTAGGTTTAGGGTTAATGTTAGGGTTTGAATTAGGGTTAGTATTAGGGTTAGATTTTGTGTTATGGTTAGTGTTAGGTTTAGGATTGTTGTTAGGGTTAGCGTTAGGGTTAGGTTTAAGTTTAGGGTTGGGGGTAGTGTTAGGTTTATGGTAAGGTTAAGGTTCAGTATTAGGATTAAGGTTAGGATTATGTTTATTCTTAAGGTCAGAGTTAGAATTAGGGTTAGTATTAGGGTTAGGGATAGGGTTAGGTTTACATTTAGTGTTAGGGTTAGGGTAGAGTTGGGTTAGGTTTGGGTTAGGTTTAGGGTTAAGCTTAGGTTTAGGATAAATGTTAAGGTTAGGTTTAGGGTTATGTTTAGTGTTTGGGTTAGGGTTAAGTTTAGGGTTAGGAAAGGGTTAGGGTTAGTTAGGGTAATTGTTATGGTTTGGGTTACAGTTGTGTTAGGATTCTGTTAGAGTCAGTGTTAGTGTTAGGATTAGGATTAGGGTTAAGTTTAAGGTAAGTGTTAGGGTTAGGGTATGGATGAGGTTTAGGGTTCGTGTTACTTTTACGTTTAGATTAAGTTTAGTGTTAGATAAGAATTAGCATTAGGGTTACGTTATGGTTAGTGTTAGG
>NW_026006650.1:0-4713 GCF_001458135.2 Marmota marmota marmota
ACAAAACCTAACCCTAACACTAAACCTAATTCTAACTTTAACCCTAACACTAACCCTATACCTAAAATTAATACTAACCCTAACCGTAAACCTAACTTTAACACTAGCCCTAACCCTAAACTTTACCCTAACACTAACCCTAATTTTAACTGCAACCATAAACCAAAGCCTAACTCTACCCTATTACTAACCATAACTGTTACCCGAACCATAACAAGAACCCTAACTCTAAACTGAACACTAAACTTAATGCTAACCCTAACCCTAACACTAAAAGTACACATTACACTAACCCTAACCCTAAACCTAACATTAAACCTAACCCCAACTCTAACTCTATCATTAATTTTAACCCTAACCCTAACAGTAAACCTAATCCTAAAACTAATCCTAACCCTAACTCTAAATCTAACCATAACCCTAACGCTAAATCTAACCTAAACCCAAACCCTAAATCTAACCCTAATCCTATTCGTATACGTAACACTCACCCTAACCCTATCACTATCAAAAAACCGAACCCTAAACCTAACCCTACCACAAAACCTAACCCTAACACTAAATCTAACACTAAACCAAAACCTAACTCAAATCCTAACTCTAAAACTGACCCTAACCCTAACCCGAATTCCAACAATAAACCTAACTCTAACCCTAAAACTAATACTTAGCCTAACACTAACCCTAACATTTACACTAAACCTAAACGTAACCCTAACCCTAAAAATAACACTAACCCTAACCCTAACCCTAAACATAACAGTCATGCTAACCCTAACCTACCAAGAACCCTAAAACTAACTATAACATTAACCCTCACCCTAACTCTAACAAAAACCCTAAACTTATCCCTAACCCTAACATTAACACTAACCCTAACCCTAACCCTCAGCCTAACACTAAATCTAACACTATCCCTAACCCTAACTCTAAACCTAACCCTGAAAATAAACCTAAAATTAACTCTGATGCAACGCTAACACTAACCTTAAAACTGACCTTAATCCTACCCGTCACCCTAACCTTAACACAAAGCCTAACCCTAACCATAACACTAACCCTAAACCTAATCCTAATCCTAACCCTAAATATAACCTAAACCTAAAACTAACCCTAACCTTAACCCTAACACTAAATCTAACTTTAACCATAACCCTATCCCAAACACTAATCCTAACCCTAACCCTAACACTAACCATAACCATAATCCTTACCATAACCCTAATGTTAACCTTAAAACTAACCCTAAACTTAATTCTGATGCTAACCCTAACACTAACTTCAACCATAACCCAAGCTTTACATTAAACCTAACCCTAACCAAAACCTAACTCTAACCCTAACCATAAAATTAACCCTAAACAAACCACTCAACCTAACCATAACCCTAATCCTAACACTGTCCCTAACACTAAACCTAAACCAATCATAAATCTAACCCTAAAATTAACACTAAACCTATCCCTAAACCCAACACTAATCCTAACCAAAACCTACCATAACGCTAACCCTAACACTAACGCTAAACTTAACTATAATGCTAAAACAAACCCTAACCCTAACCCTAAACCTAACCCAAACCTAAGACTAACCCTAACGCTAAAGCTAAAACTAAAACAAACCCTCACCCTAACCAAAACCTTATGCTAATCCTAACCTTAATAATAATCCTAAATATAAACCTAAACCTACAATAAACTCTAACATTAAACATAATGATAAACCTAACCCTAACCCTAAAGCTAACCCTAACATTAAAACTAACCCAAACCCTACCACAAGCTCTAACACAAACCCTAATACTAACACAAACCCTAACCCTAATGCTAACACTAAATCTAACCCCAATCCTAACCATAACCCTAACCCCA
Organism: Marmota marmota marmota; assembly: GCF_001458135.2. Classification (NCBI taxonomy): domain Eukaryota; kingdom Metazoa; phylum Chordata; class Mammalia; order Rodentia; family Sciuridae; genus Marmota; species Marmota marmota. Next base: position 1,872 of record NW_026006650.1, read on the forward strand.
TCCCTAACCCTAACACAAACCCTAACCCACACCCTAACCTCAACAATAACCCTAACCCTAACCCTAACACTAACACTAACCCTAATACTGACCCTAAACCTAACACAATTATAATATTAACCATACCCTAACCCTAACCTAACCCTAATGTTAACCTAAATCTTATATTAACCCTAAACCTAACACTAACTCTAAAACTAACCTTAACCCTAAATCTAAAGATAACACTAACAATAACCAAAACCCAACAGCTAAAACTAAATTTATCCCTAACACAAACCTTAAATAATCCTAACCCTAACCCTATTACTAACTCTAATCCTAACCCTAACCCTAACCCTAACACTAATCCTAACCATAACCCTAACACAAAACCCAATCAGAACCCTAATCCTAACCCTATCACTTAACTAACCCTAAGCCTAAATCCACACTAACCATAATCCTAAGACTAACCATGAACCTAAACCAAAAAATAACCCTAACTCTAACACAAATAAAAACCCTAACACTAACCCTGTCTTTAAAAGATATCCTAACACTAAACCTAACACTAACCATAAACCTACCCCTAACCTAACACTACAATAATCCTAACCCTAACCTGGACACTAAATCTAGCCCTAACCCTCACAATAACACTAACCCTAGCATGAACACAAACACTAACCTTAATGCTAACCATACCTCTAACCCTAACACTAACCCTAACACTAACCCTAAACACAACCATAACCCTTACCCTAAACACAACCATAACCCTTACCCTAAAATAATCCTAATTCTAACCTAAACCAAACCCTAACCCTAACCCTAATAGTAACCATTACTCTATCACTAATCCTAAGCCTAACCCTAAACATAAAACTAAAACTAACGATAATCCTAATCCTAAACCTAACCCTAAATTAAACACTAAGCCTAACCCGAATGATAACACTAACACAAACCCTAACCCAAACACTTAACTAACCCTAATCTGAACTGAAATCCTGGCCCAAAACATGAACCTAACAAAACCCTTAACCCTAATCCTAACACTAATCCTAACCCTAACCGTAACTAAACTTAAACTAATCCTAACCCTAACACTATACTTAACCGTAACTGTAACCCTAACCCTAACACTAACGTTAACCCTAAACCTAATGCTAATGCTTTCACTAAACCTAAACCTAACTCTAATCCTAACCCTAACACTAAACCTAACCCTAACCCTAAAACTAACCCTAACACTAACCCTATCCCTAAACCTATCTCTAATTTTAACACTATCCCCAAACCTAAACCTAACACTAACCCTAACCCTTATGCTAACACTAACTGTAAACCTAATAATAACATTTACCATAAACCTATCTCAAACCGTAACTCAAAACCTAACCCTAGCAGTACCCCTAACACAAAATGTAACCCTAACCCTAACAATTACCATAATCCTAAACTTCACCCTATCCCTAACACTAACCATAACATAAAACTTCATGCAACCCATAACCCTAAACCTAACCTAACCCTAATCCTAGACCTAACCTAAAACTTATCCTAACCCTGACACTAAACCTAACACTAACCTTAACCTAAATCTAATGATAATACTAATAATAAACTTATCCCTAAATCTAACCCTAAATCTAACCTTAATAAAACCTTAACACTAATAATAACCCATACCATAACACTAACCCTAATCTGAATCCTAACTGTAACCGTAACCATAAACCTAAACCTAACCCTACCCCTAACACTAATAGTAACCCTAACCATAACCTTAACCATAACCCTACCACTAACCCTAACCCTAGCACTAACCTATTTCTAAACCTAAACCTAACCTTAATTCAAAATGTAACCTTAACTGAATACTAACCTTATCCTAAAACCAACACTAACACTAAGCCTAAAACTTACCCTAACCTAACTCTAACCCTAATCCTAACCCAAACCTTAACACTAAATCTAACCTTAAACCTAAACCTAACTCTAAAAGTAAACCTTACCCTAAACCTATCCCTAACCCAAGACCTAACCCTAACCCTATCACTAATCCTAATACTAACACTAACACTAACACTAATGCTAACCCTAACACTAAACAGAAAACTTACCCTAAACTTAACTCTAACCACAACCCTAATGCTATCAAAAACCTAACCCTACCACTAACTCTAACACTAACACTAACCCTTACCCTACACCTAACAATAACTCTAAACCTAACTCTAAGCCAATACAAACCCTAACACACACCATAACCCTAAACTTAACACAACCCTAACTCTAACATTACCAAATTCTAACCCTAACAAAAACACTAACCATAAAATTAAAGCTAAAACTAACTCTAACCCTAACACAAACCCTAACCCTGTCCCTAATCCTAACCCTAACACTAACCATAACCCTAATCCTAAAACTAACCCTAAACCTATCCCTAAACCTAACACTATACCTAACACTAACCATAACCCTACCACTAACACTAACCCAAACACTAAACCTAACCTTATCCATATTGCTAAAACTAACACTAGCAGGAACCGTAACCCTAATCCTAACCCTAAACCTAACCCTATTACTAACTCTAATCCAAAACCTAACCCTAATCCTAAACCTAAAACAAAAGCTAACAATAACTGTAACACAAAACCCAATCAGAACCCTAATCCTAACCCTATCACTTACATAACCCTAACCCTAAATCGACACTAACCCTAATCTTAAGACTAACCATAAACTAAAACCAAAAAATTAACCTAACTCTAACACTACTACTAACCCTAACACTAACCCTGTGTCTAAACCAAATCATAACCCTAAACCTAACACTAACCGTAAACCT
>NW_026006651.1:0-4712 GCF_001458135.2 Marmota marmota marmota
CAATGAGCCACATCCTCAGAACTTTTTTAAATTTTATTTTGAGATAGGGTCTTGCTAAAGTGCTGAGGGTCTAAGTTGCCAAGGCTAGCCTAAAATTTGGGATCTTCCTGTCTCAGCCTCCCAAGTCCTGGGATTATAGGTGTGCAACACCGAGGCTGGATGCAATTTTTTTTTTCAGAATCTTTTCAATCTGCAGCCAGGCATAGTGGCACATGCCTATAACCTAGTTACTAGAGAGGTTGAGACAGGACGAGCACAGGTTTGAGGCCTGCCTTGGCAATTTAGTGAGATCCTCAGCAATTTAGAAAGACCCTTTCTCAAACTAAAAAAAAAAATTAAAAAGGGCTGGAGATGTAGCTCCATGGTAAAGCACCCCTGGGTTTCAATCCCTATGATCAAAAAGAAAAGAAAGAACATTTTTAATCTGTGATGAGTTGAATCAATGAATCAATGGATAGAGAATGCACAGATACATGCCAGGTGCCATGGCGCATGCCTGTAATCCCAGAGGCTCAGGAGGCTAAGGCAGGAGGATCCCAAGTTCAAGGCCAGTTTAGCAATTTAGTGAGGCTCTAAGCAACTCATTGAGACCCTGTCTCTAAATAAAAAATAAAAAGGGCTAGGGATGTGATTTAGAGGTTAAGCATCCTTGGGTTTAATTCCCAGTACCAAAAGAAAAAAAACAGATACAAAAATCCAACTGTCTGTCTGTTGTTTTATACATGTGCATGCAAAATGAGAATTGCTGTTGTTTTCTTTTCTTTTTGGTATGTGTGTGTTGTTTTTGTTTTTGTTTTGTTTTGTTTTGTGGTGCTGGGGATGGAACCCCGGGCCTCATGCATGCTAGGCAAGCGCTCTACCACTGAGCTATACACCAGGACCCTGTATTTTTTAATTTTAATGTAAATGTGATAGCTATGTAATATACACACGAAAAAGACACACATTACACATGCACAGCTCAATCACTTTTCACAAAGTGAGCCCAGCTCAAGAAAGAGAATGTGATCAAAGAATCGCCTCCTGCGCCCTTCAGGACACCACCTCCCAGAAGGTAATTTGTATCCAGACTCCTGACAACATAGTGTACTTTTCCTGTTTTGGAAATTTTTATAAATTGAAACCTAAATGCATGCATTTTTATTAGTTGATGATGAATTTTTTTACTTTATTTATTTATTTTTATGTGGTGCTGAGAATTGAACCCAGTGCCTCACACATGCTAGGCAAGTGCTCTACCACTGAGCCCAACCCCAGCCCCTAAGCATGCATTTTTTGTGTGCACATATTTTACATTTTACATTAGTGGTATTGGGTGATATATTTTATCCTCTTTCTTACCTATTTTTCACCAAGGACTGAATTATTCAGGTCTATTTCATTAATATGTGTACATATAATCCATGGCTTCTGATTGCTGCATGGGCAATAGGCACCCACCACACTGAACCTATGCACAGTCCTTGAGGTGGACCCAGATCCCCTGGGGATCTCTGCCTCCACTGTGCACACTGCAGTGACCATTTCTGTACACTCCACCTGGAGCATGGATACAGGTTGTACAAAAAAGCACCGACACAGCAAACAGCCTCTGACACCTGTATCCTGTGGTCCCCTGCATGCTAGGTTGGCTCTAGACTAGCATCCAGAAACTTCTATTTAGAGAAGGTTTCCCCTATTTCTAGAACTGATAAAAGTGGCTCACTTTGCCTCAATTGTTTGCACAAACAATATGGTTCAAGCAGGATACCTGCTTTCCTTCTGAGAGTGTGGTATGTGCTGGGTAGAGAGTGCCAACATGCCCAGCCTCCACTGAAAACCCTGGACACCAGCTAATGAGTTTTCCTGGTAGACAACATGGCACAAGTGTTGTCACAACTCATTGGTTGCTGGGGAAATGAAACATGTCCTGTTGACTCCACTGGGGGAGGACCCTTGGAAACTTGAGCCCGGTCTCTCTTGGACTTTGCTCCATGTACTTCTTCCCTCTGCTGATTTTGCTTTGGATCTTTTTGGTGTGACATGTCATAGCTATAAGTCTGATTTTATGCTGAGTCCTGGGAGGCCTGCTAGTGAACCATCAAATCAGAGGGTAGGAGCCAGCACAGTGGCACGCACCTATAAGCTCAGCGGCTCAGGAGGCTGAGACAGGAGGATGCCAAGTTCAAGGCCAGCTTGGGCAATTTTATGAGACCCTGTCTCAAAATAAAATAAAAAGGCCTGAAGTTGCAGGTTACTGGTCGAGCACTCACTTAGCATTTAGGAGGCCCCAAGTTGGATTCCCCAGCTTTGAAAAACAGGCACAATGTTTGGGGTCTTATTGGATTTTAGAGACAACATACCCCTGCGTCTGCGGGGCTGCTTTGACACAATAGCCCAGCAACCCACACCTGGCCGATTCTGAGCAAAAGTCAGCTTTGCAACGGTCAAGGCTCAGTACCACTTTCTCTGCCACTTGGGCTGGTGCTACTGGAAAAGTTACTGGCAAGGGGGGACACTGTATGAAGCAGCATCCACAACGCTAATAAGAAAACCAGGCACAGATTTGCAGAGTCTGAGGCAAGGTGTGGCCTCTTCTATGGCCAGTTGTCCTCTTCCCTCTGGATGCGTGAACTTGGAACATCTTCAAAATTTGGTTCATACCACATGTGATGGAGTCTGTAATCCCAGTGACTCAGGAGGCTGAGCCAGAGGATGGCAAGTTCAAGGCCAGCTTGGGCAATTTTATGAGACCCTGTCTCAAAATAAAAAATAAAATGGCTGAAGATACAAATCAGAGGTAGAGCCCATGGGGTTCAATTCCCAATACCAAATAAACAAATAAATACTTGGTTCACCACATACTTTTGGGACCTTTCTGTAGGTAATTAGAACCTACATTCTGTGACCTCAAGTTTCTTGGGCTAAATTTTTGCTTTATTAATAAGGACTCATCACAATTTCCCTATTAAGTGATCTACTTCTGCTGACTTTGTGTCCCAACTGGTTTTGTGACATTAAGTTAGCTAATATCTCGAAAAATGAGAATAACACCTTGCATTCAACCCTTTTTATTTTTTTATTTTTTTAGAGAATTTTTTTAATATTTATTTTTTAGTTTTCGGCGAACACAACATCTTTCTTTGTATGTGGTGCTGAGGATCGAACCCGGGCCGCACGCATGCCAGGCGAGCACGCTACCGCTTGAGCCACATCCCCAGCCCCCCTTTTGATTTTTTGAGACAGGGTCTCACTAAGTTGCTGAAGCTGGCCTCAAACTTGCAATCCTCCTGCCCCAGCCTCCCAAGTTGCTGAGATTACAAGTATGCGCCACCACACCTTGCAGTACTTGTTTGAAATAGTATATACAAAGTGCTCAGCACACTGGTTGTTATTATTATTATTATTTAAAACTAGGTTGTTAGGAAAACAATATGAAAGTTTGTAAAAAGAAAAATTAAACAAAATTGCCATATGAGGTCTGGGGATGTAGCTCTGTGGTAGAATATCTGCTTAGCATGGATTCAATTCCAGCACTATCCCAAAAAGAAAAACAAATTACCATATGATTCAGTAATTCCATTTCTGGGTATGTACTCAAAAGAATGGAAAGCAGGAACTCCAACAGATATTTGCACATCCCTGTGCTCATAGTAATATTATTCACAGTAGGAAAAGGGTAGAAGCAACCCAGGTATCCATAAATGAATGAGTGGATAAACAAAATGTGGTATGTACATACAATGGAACACTATTCAGCCCTTAAAAGAAAGGAAATTCTTTTTTTTTTTTTTGTATTGGAGATTGAACTCAGGGTCCCTTAACCACTGAGCAACATCCCCAGCCCTATTTTGTATTTTATTTAGAGACAGGGTCTCGCTGAGTTGCTTAGGGCCTCTCTAAGTTGCTGAGGCTGGCTTTGAACTTGCAATCCTCCTGTATCAGCCTCCCGAGCCTCTGGGATTACAAGCATGCAAAGGAAGGAAATTCTGAAATATACTACAACAGGATGAACCAGGGAGACACTATGCTAAATAAAATAAGTCAGTCACAAAAAGACAAATATGATATGACTCTATAAGACAACTAGAGTAAGCAAATTCATAAAGACAGGAGGTAGGATGGTGTTGGCCAGAGGCTGGCAGTGAGGGAAATGGGGAGTTCGGGTTGAATGGATACAGAGTTCCAGCTTGGGAGGATGAAAATATCCTGGAAGTGGATGGTGGTGATGGTTGTATAATAGTGTGAATGTGCTTTGTTAAAAGACAAAAAAAAAAAAAAATTACAAGACATCTAATTTTGCAGACCTTAATTGGCTTTATTTGCAGTTCTAGAATCATACAGAAGTATGGACCAAAAATGGTTTAGAGCCCTGTGCGGTGCCCCATGCCTATAATCCCAGTGACTCAGAAGGCTGATGCAGGAGGATCACAAGTTCAAAGCCAGCCTCAGCAACTTAGTAAAATCCTAAAGCTACTCAGTGAGATCCTGTGTCTAAATAAAAAAAATAAAAAGGGCTGGGGATGTGGCTCAGTGGTTAAACGCCCCTGGATTCAATCTCTGGTACAAAAAAAAAAAGGAGGTTTAGAATGCTCCATCTTCTATCCCATCACATGGTCAGGTTATATTTATAGTCAGACAAAAGGAAGTGTTAGGGGCTGGGTTGTGGCTCAGTGGTAGAGCGGTTGCTTAGCATGTGTGAAGCACTGGGTTCGATCCTCCAGCACCGCATA